>NW_025065293.1:0-237 GCF_019207475.1 Ogataea angusta | reverse complement strand
CCACAACTCTCTCCTAGAGAGGCCGACGCTAAGCTAAGCATCGAACAACGGAGGAAGTACCCGACCAGGCTGATGTGCTAGTCATCGGATCTGCTTTAGCGGAGCTTCGGTGGCATTTAATCTGCTTGAGCAGACAGATGGGAAGGTATTGCTGCTGGAGGCTCGTGATGTCTGCTCTGGGGCTACGGGAAGGAATGGTGGACACATGCGGAGCTACTATCATCACGATCAGTACGA
>NW_025065292.1:0-239 GCF_019207475.1 Ogataea angusta | reverse complement strand
GTTTTCGCCGGGAGCAGAGGTGGCGGGTTTGGGGGGAGGGGAATAAGACATTTAGTCCAGACCCGAGAGCACAAAAAAGAACTACCTAAGCAAAAGTGTATATAGGTAATTACTAAAGGCATATATTTAAAAAGGTAAGACCTAACAGAATACAACCCACCAGTAATTGCCAAAGCGTAAATCTAACAATGCAACACCCCGGAGCACCCCAGTAGACGCCAGTAAACCCAGCCTGTAGT
>NW_025065219.1:600000-850226 GCF_019207475.1 Ogataea angusta | reverse complement strand
AGGATCTCAAGATACAGAAGAAACATGTTGAAGATGTTTACTGTCTTATATACAATCTTGGCATACTTGTCACTAATAGTATTGTGTCAAATATTGGCGTGGAGTGTGTGCTGCCAAAATGAGGTCATGAGCTACGAATTTTTCACTCAGCTTCTTGTGATGCGCAGCATGCATCCTATCCTGAGTTGAACGGTGAGCGGCCCAAAGATTACGGGTAAAATCACGATTTGTTTTCGGGTGTTGAATTTCGTACTGTTATCAAAACTCACACTACAAATAGTCCTGCGTAGGCTCAATGTAGAGCTACTACGTGATCTTTGTGTATGCACCAAAGATAAGATTTCGGAGTCTCAAAAGACAATTCCCTCGATTTATTCTAAGTTTCCATTCTATTGCTAGATGTAAAACAGATGGTCACGTAGCACCCCGTACTTTGCTGAGTTGGCCAAGGATACAAAGGGAGTGGGAGCTGTCTGAGGCGAATTTCCGAAGCGACTGATGCTAGACCTTTTTAGATTATTGAGAATGTTTTTTTGCTTTATCCTCGAGCTGTCTGCTACATATTGATATGTGTAATATGTGGATGAAACTCAAGCTCGCAATATAGCTCTGAGCAGGATTAGCGTAAATCGGAAATTCCGTTTCTATCGCTTACCTTTCTCTGAATGAAGAGGCGGTTATAGTCAATTCAATCAATGATCATATGAGCAAGTCATACATCGTAGTGGACTCTGTCAAATTTTGTCAAAGTTGCTTTTAGTGCTCTTGCTCATTCAATGGACTTTTTTAATACGTGGGAAAAATAAAAAAATCAGAATAATAAATTTGTAAAAGGAACGTTTGCAATTAGGTCAGAAGCTGAAATATTGAGACTGGCATTGGGTTAGAGAAAGACGTGTTGACGTTTCAAATGTAAAATGTCCGCAGCCTGGTGTAAGGGGAGTCAGTTGAATTAATCTATTTTAACAAACACAAATAAAATAGGCTAAGCTCAAAAAAGAAGGGAGATTTAGCTGCTCAAGATTCACTAACAGCCTAACCACTTGTAAAGAAGCGAAGCCACGAATAAAGACGGTTGTAAAGTTGACCTATAACAGTATACCAAATACGCCATATCTACTCACAGGAATAAAATAGCAGATGGGTAATTGCCTTTTTGCAATTTATCGTTTGCACTAAAGATAATCTTGATTCCAACACTAATATAGTGGCTAGACTGATTTAGATAAAGTTTTAAGAAGCGCTAGGTTTACTTGGTGTTCAAGGAAGCAAAAGCTAGATGGTTTGGATGATTAAAACTATATAGATTATAAACAGATTTTTTTGCCTTCAACCCAATTCATATATGGAGTATTTCGAATAGATTAGATATGTTGTTAGAGGGTGGTCATGCATTTATCCTGCGTTAAAATGTATGATGCTGCTCAGGAAATACCATAAGACATGGTGTTCGACTGCCGTCAAATGTTCTTTTTCAGCAAACACGATATTCTGGCTATAATTAATAAAAGCTCATTGGGAAGAATTCCCATCAATCTTACTCATCAGATAATGTTGAAACTTTGTTTTGATAAGTGTAATGTCTACGGTCATTGCTCTTCCTTTAATAGTGTGACTATGTATCAGATGGTTAGTATCTTTGGTATACCTTAGTTCCCCACTTATAAGTGGGATATGACACACCCTTATATATTATTTGGTTAGTGTCATATGTGTTTCAGATCTGTATCATCTGGATCTGATACACATGCGATGCATGCGCTAAGACCGACAAACCTTCATATCAGGATAAGCCGCACAGCCATGATATAATCTATGACTATCTTATCTCAACATCCTCAATATGGTTCTTTCGGGCGGATGTTAACTAAATGGTGAAGCGGTGATGCAAATTCACGACACTGAGCTTTCAAATATCATCACATAGTGAGATCAGCCCTATTTAACTTCTTTGAAACATACATGAGACATCTTTATTTTATGATGGGAATACTGAGCTGAAAGGTCGCTGGTTTGATTATACACGCGCTCCAAATTTCAAGCCAAACTTTTGAGCACAAATTTTTTGTTCTACCATTAAGTTAAGCTCAAAAATACGTAGATTTGGAACCAAGATGGTTCGATTATATGATTGAATAAACCCGAGTCGCCAGACCTCGTTTATTTTTTTTTTAACCCACTTTCAAAGCACCCTGAGACTACATCATCCAGCTGACCGAATTTGAGCCTAGCATTTACTCATCAGATCTAACGACCCGGTGCTGCACAAACTCAAAAACTAAATATATAGAACTACGTGAATTGAAGCTAGAGTGTAGGGAATCAGTTGTAGTGATTGGCCACGTGACCACGGGCACGGCGATCTTCCCCTACATTTCAGCCGAGTTCATCAATGAGTGGGGGGGGGGGGTGCGGGCGTGCGACAGACTTTCATCATGAACACTCAATTGAATTTTGTTTGTATTCTATCGTTATGTGATCATAACATTTAGAGGTCATAAAATTGAGAGGCAGGCGTCAGTGACGAAATAGTTCTACACAGGCCAAACATACTTTGGCTTCTACTTGCCCAGATATAATCAGGAGGGTTTTCCGCTTTTCTTTTCATGTATATTAATTAATCTGTTGATACATTACATTGTAACCTAGTGCATGTCACATGAGCCTGAGATCGGATAGTTTTAAAGTTTCTTATCACCTAATCAGACAGCATGACATCTCACTTCAAGTAACTAAACTACTCTATCATCAAAATTACACTAGTATGTAATATCCGCGGTCCGGTGACCATATGACCACTATCATTAAGCTATGTTGTAGTTAGTTTAGTTCATGAAGGCAGCACATAGCAGTTCATTGAAGCTCCAACACTTCCATAATTCTTTCATATTCAGGTTGATTGAGTGACTACGTACTCTGTGAAGTTTTCAGGACCTAACGATTGTTTATAAATAATTAGCTTTTCAAGATGCTGAAGACTCCAAACCTGTAGATCCAAACCTCATTAGACAATAATCCAGGGATGGAGTTGCGTGCGGCTGGGATACTGGTGACTTCTGTCGGTTCCCTTAAAAAACCACTACTCTAGAGTTGATGTATCTGGCTATGGTTTTATAGTGTTCATCAAGAACAAACATATATTGGAAATATTGATCCATTGTATCCAGTAGCTTGTACCGATATATCCTCAGATCATAACAACTTGTATTTGCTGAGGTTGCTCAGATCACCTCAGAAAATATTCTGTCGCATGTGTAGAAATAGAAGTTAGCAGAGTATGTCAGTTTACGTAATTTAGGCTCAATATTTACCTAATATTACCGATATAGATCACGTGAGTGCGTCAGAGTACTTACTATTCATGTGATAAAATAATCATCAGCCAAGTTTGGGATTTTATAGAATCCTATGAGTAAAGACTATGCGATACCTCTAAATTTAGGTGAGTGATACTCGTGACCACATGGGATTCAAAAAGCATGACTTGCATTACAAAATCTTTTCGACACTAAGGGTAAGCACTAGCTTCGGGATACGAAATATCAATTACTTATTAAAGTTTGTATTCTGTGATGAAAATCATAGCGGACTGTGATATCGGGTTTTCTATTAAGCGACTTCATATCGGTTATGATCGAATTGAGAGCGGAGGTTTTGGTAGGATTGTACGTAAGACTTCTGACAGGATAGTCATGATGGACGTCATCCCACTAATATTCGCGAATTTGATTTGACAAAATCCTTGAGTGCAATTAGAGTACTGTCAACGATATACGCACTCATCCACATCTTCATGCTTGTATGGTAATGCTACTGACTTCTAATAATTCTAACTGTGGGATGACAAGAGATTTTTGTCAAGTATACGAGAGTGACTCCGCCAAAAAGGTTGAGATTAGCTAATAAATATGAAATACACAGCGAAGGAGTATATCGCAAACCCGCTGATCCCCTGCTTTTCCTCATCATCTGTCTTAAGCCGAGACTTTCAAGGTATTAATTCCGTGAATAGTGTTGCTATAAATTTCAAACAGGATGGCTCTTTTGTCACAAAATGCTGTGCTAAAGTTGTCTTTCAGAATAACGGATGATTGGTAATACAACGAATTCCCTAAGCAGAGTGTACCAGTAAGTTAGTCAAATATGGTTTGGAGCTGATGAAAAAAAAGAAACGCTGAAATCAGATTGTCTGGTTAGCTTTCGGACCCAAAACCAGCGAACTGTGTATGACAAAAGCTCCCTCGATTAGGTATTGCAGCCTGTGATTAGCACCGTTCTTCGTATGGAAATCCGTCTCTGTTTCAAACCTCAACCAAGGAGATGTTTGGTCATTCATTATCAGACGTGACTGTTGCATATAGGAACCGATCAGTGAGTTTCTAGTATCATATAGCCAACGATGTGATCACACTCAAGTATGAGACTAATGCAAGGTGTTACACCTTCTTTGGATGTCCTATACTTATCTAATTTGGATCAAGGATCCTTGATTTCTAGTTTGTACATTAACATAAAGAATTGTATCAAAATGTTTACACTCTGGTCCTAGTCTATATTACATCCTCATTAAATGACACGGAAAGAGCTTTCGTGGTTGACCTGGGAAATAAACCAAACGCCTCCATGGGATTCTCCATATAAGGTCTTACTATAGTGTTTCGAAAGGGAAGATGTTACCAGTATGGCAGTATTGTCTCCAGTCGGTGAAAAGCACTTCTACCATCAAATCATATAATAGGTCATCCTGAATAGCGTTGATAATTGTTCCATTTCCTATTCTGATTCCCGAGGTGGGTGCAAAGTCTTTTCCCCAAATTCTTAAATTACCGTAAAACGGAGAATAAAAGGCGGTATCGACTGCACATTTGACGTCTATGGAATCCAGTACTAAGCTTGGAAAACCGATGATGGCCGCGACAGCATCATCCCAGTACGGAAGTGCTTCAGATTGAATCTCCGTATAGTTTCCATCGTATATCAAGGTCTGAATGGGATTCAAATAGGGTGTATTGTAAATCATGCTGAGGTTACCTGCTCTGTCTATAATCCTGTCAAAGAGTTTTTGAGAAGGGGTGATGTAGTTGGTAAAATTGCCTCCGATAACTAATTTTTTCCAGGGAGCCGTGAGGGTGATTTGAGCACCTTCAGGATCCTGAATCAGGTTTATGTCTGTATTGATATCAACTTCCAATGCGTTTCCGGTGGCTTGGGCGTACTGCGTATCAATATATCCTCCCATTATGTAGAGGCCCGCAGCTTCTTCCGCAAGACGCGGGTATATACTCAGGGCCTGCGCAACTGTTGTCATCATTCCAGCTGCAAAGATCAAAACGGGATCAGTATCTTTGTATCTTTTCACAGCTTCTATTAAAGCTGAAGCACCCGGAGTCTCATTCTCATACGTGAAATCCGACCAGTTGTAAGAATCTTGGTAAGAGGAAGCAAAAGCTCCTTCCCAAACAGGAGCACCAAATAATTGATTGTGAATCTGAAACGTCTCATTGGTTTGCATCAGAGGTTTTTCAGCACCAAGGTATAGGGGTATACATGAAGAAAGGTTGTAATTGGCCAACAGATCATAAGCTTGCCCAAGCCCATCAACGGTTGAAACGCTTCCGAAGCTCATTGAAAGTCCCACAATTTCATATCCCCCATACAGTGGATATAAGAGTTGCAAGGCATCCAGTCCATCATTGTCAATGAAGACTTTTTTTGCGGCTATGAAGGTCTGCATCAGGAATAGCAGCAAATATCCAATCTTCATATCCACAAGTCTTTTTATATTCGAAAAGGGGGAAAGCAAAGCTTTATACGTTCAGTTGAGATGCACTTCGTTCTCTGATTAATCGAATAAGCGGTCCGACCTACCTTATTATTTCACAGAATAGAGAATACAATAGAACAGCTGAACAATAAAGAACCTCTGCATGTATAGATCTCTTTCTTCCAAAGCAGTATCTTCGTCTTCTGCGATATCTTTGTTACCATTCATCTTACTCCAGTAAACCATCTGCCTCATAGCTCGTTCACGTCCCATGATAAATATTGAGCAAAAGTCGTTTGAAGGCCAGAGTTAACAAAAAAGAAGCGATAAAATACAGCTGAGGATACAGTGTTTTTGAGACACAATAAACCAGTCATTTACTAAGTATTCATAAAGTTACCTTTTTTGGAAAATACATAAGCTGATTAGGATTTGCTGCTTTAGAATTTCAAAATATTGTAATCAAGATAGCGTCAGTGAGATATCTGCTGGCAACCTATTCAACAATATTCAAATCGCAATCATTTTCTGAAAGGTATTTGTCTTTGTATGTGGCAAAAAGGTCTTTTAAAGCTTGCACGTATAAGTTATGGTAATAATCAATCTCTTCAGGGGACACTGCATCTCCATATTTTTTCCCATGGAACCTTTTGACTGTTATCGGTGCTCCGGTTACAATATGGATTGGGCGTCTGTGGGGAAGCAGACCAAAATCATAGTTTAGCAACCCTCGAGAAACTATTATAGGAAGGGTAAACCCAAAATTCTTTTTGAGTCGTAGCTGGAACCATTTGAGTAACTGGCGTACATAGCCATCATTATTGTAGTTGGTATCCTCCGTCTCGTTAGTGTAGTATACTTCGTAAATGTTGTTTTCCCCAAATGCGTACACTGGCACCAAACATATATCATCATCACCAAATTTTCCACTTGCCTGTAATGCTAATTTGACAAAACCTTTTCGTCTTTTCAATACGATAGAATTCAAATGTGGTTTTGCAAGTAAACTCTCACTCGCACCACCAACAACGATAACCACGCTGTCTCCTTTGTCCAGCAAAGATGAAATATTTTTCTTGGTCACAGCAGTACAGCCCAAGCTCATCAAGTAGTCACGATAAATTGGAAGCTGAAACTGGTTTACAAGTGTAGTTACAAAGCACCGAATTCCTGGAAATAGTCTTGAAAACCCAGCACCTTCAGTCGCAAATGCAGCAAAAACTCCCATAGCGATAACGCCATGAGGATGATAGCCGAATATATATCGAGGTCCTGTAATCATCTCTTTTCTCACGGTTGTCTTTGTTAGTTTTATCAGTTGCCATCTGAGCAATGAATTCAACAAAAATTTCGGGGTGATAAATACGAAAACGGGCGGAATATTAAGCTGCTCTAATTCACATTTTATTGATGTTTTGGTAGGGGTTAGTTCTTTGCTTCTATGAAGACGAATTGGATAGTAGTGGGCAAAATGCTTATACAAGCTCCAGTTTGACATTGATCTAGAGTATCTGTTGAGCGCATTGCCATTTGAGGGGGTACGGTCGAATAAATAAAACCTGAATGTGTAAATAAGGAGAAATGGCCAGATGTAGGGATAACACCATAGGTAAAAATATAAGAATGGGAGAACAACTATTGAACTACCATGTAAAAACACAGCTAACGTCTCTAGTCTTTTGATCAAGGGTGTAGATAATGGTGATCTGACAGGAGTCTTGGTTTTCGAGGAGATACATGAAGTCTGAGAAGGTCGCCGAGCACTAAATGCAACGTCAGCAGAAGAAGGCAATCGAGCAAACAAAGTGGAGTCCCTTTCAAGAGAGGTGGGATCTGCTGGGTGTTTGGATGCCTCAAATTGCTCGCCAGATTTTCCGGCCGCCGCTAGGACTGTCATCCCAGCGTGAAGTTATCGATTGTAAATTACAGCCCGTAGTTATTTGTCACAACCCACAAAACTCGTGTGTTATGACCAACAGAAAGCACCAGACCTCTTAAGGCAACGATCACAATCGAAATTTAATGATGTTTCAAGATATTGTTACAACAAAATTGTGCAGATTCTTTATTACATAATCGAACTGAGTTCAAAAATATGAAAGTCACTACTACAAGGATAATCGGTAGCTACGATTTGCATACGAAGCAAGAACTGAGCCTTTATTCACACAAGGCAATATAGAAAGTTGGTCGTTACTTCGTTGTAACTAAAGCAGCTGGATTTAGGTACAGAATAGGGGTGAAGCATAGGAACAGATACATAAACATCAAGTAGTCAAATGTAGGCCAGCGCTGTCGACGATACAAACAGTTTCTAGCTTGATCATTCGGTTCTTCAGACGTCAACATCAACATGAGGCTCATATTAGTCAACATTTTATGGCCAGTGCAATCATAAGAAGTATTCGTTCCCATTTTTTTGGTTCTTAGATGGATTGATTTTCAATGTGTCATCGGGAACGGCACTAAATATCTGAAAATTCACGTTCAAGTTGTCATCCACTTTCATCACACTGGCAACATTGCCACATCGATAGCAGTAGTTTGGTGCAGACCAGACAGTCACCACGTCTTTGTCAGGGAAATGATATCTGAATCCTTCCATAACTAGCTGGTGAGCGCGCGCGATCAACTGTAAATTATTGATATGATTGAATTCTCTGGCTACCTTTGCCCCAAACAACCATCCAGCCCCTCTTGGAGAAATAGCCCAGGTATCCACATTATCCGGATCTGACCAAACAATGTCACAAAATCCTCCCTCATGAGGCACCTCCTGAGCCCTGCTTAGAACTCTTATTTGGTCTAGCATACGTATTTCGGGGGAAAGGCCGCCATGAATACAAAGAATCTTGCCGTCTATTATTGCACTGAGAGTAAGAAAATCGAACACTTGACAGCAGTATTTCCACACCATTGTTGAGCCGTATTTATTCAAACATTCTTCATAAAATCCATACACTTGCGTTATTTGTCTCGATTCATGATTACCTCTCACCAGAGTTATATGTTGTGGAAATTTGACTTTGAGAATCATTAACAATGTGAACGTTTCAAGTGAGAAGTATCCTCTATCAACGTAATCCCCCAGGAAGATATAATTGGTGCTAAGGCCAGATTGAGAAGGAAAGCCTCCTGCAATTTTGAACAATTCAAGAAGGTCATGAAATTGACCATGAATATCACCACAAACAGTAACGGGAGATCTGACAGGTTGAATGTTTGACTCCTCCATCAAAAGATCTTTAACTTTTTCGCATAGTTGCTTCATATCATTCTCGGGAAGAGCTTTGCAAATTTTGATGTCCTCAAACCATTGATCTGGACCTCGCTCTGACATGATCTTGAAACGCAAAGAATTGATATTAGGTACGAATTTTGGTTTTTCCCTTCAATCAATTAGCTGACGGGCAAATTGTAGACGTAGATTGATCAATATAATAAATAAATCTCTGACTAAAAATGTATGACTAAATTGTTTCTCAAAGTTGGAAACCTAAGGTGTAGCTGTATAATTTGAGAAGCAAGCTATTCTTGTAACCAACGTGAACCTGTTAAGGTAACCTGAGAGTGCCTTTTAGTATTCGATTCCGCAAAATGTTTTCGGTCGCTGAAATTTACGAAAGAAATTTGCTGACACGAACTAAAAGCGACAGATACAAATATAAAGATCCTCTGCAAGTCGACAAATTGTTGCCCATTACACATCTTATCTTCACGTGCAATGTTACAAACCTAAGGTTTTACCATCTTCTCTGGCTTTCTCCCCGTATTTCTTAATCCTGATAGACTGAACGGCAATGAATCCAGAAGCATCTTGAGGTTGGAATCCAGTAAGTTCATCCATGGAAGATTCAGTAGCATCGTAAAGCTTTTCGGTGGATGATGATCTGCCCAAAATAATTACAGACCCTTTGTAACACCTAGCTCTGACAAGCCCATTGACAGTGTTTTGGGAAGGCTGAATCATAGATCTGACATATTCACACTCTGGCGTGAAATACATTCCATTGTAAAGCAATTTTGAGTATGTCGGCGTGACAAATGTATCTCTAATACTTCTAACCTCCCTATCAAGAGTTAAACCTTCCAAATCAATGTGTGCTGATCTCAAAAGAGTCAAGCCTGGTGTTTCATAGCAACCTCTAGACTTTATACCGATAAATCTGTTTTCGACAATGTCGATTCTGCCAACACCGTTTCTTCTACCAATAGCATTGGCGGTGATGAATAAAGTGACGGGTTCCGTCACTTCCTTTCCATCAGATAGAATGAGTTTCTTGGGAATTCCTTTTTCAAACTCGACAATAAAGTCTTCTGGCTCATCAGGAGCATCGGTAGGATCAACTGTCAACTTCCACATATCTTTAGGTGGCGTTGTATCTGGATCCTCGAGAATACCAGCTTCAAAAGAGATATGTGCCATATTTTCATCCGTAGACCAAGGCTTGGCTTTGGTTTGGGTGACGGGAATTCCCTTCTGAGCAGCGTAATCGAGTAGATCTTTTCTTCCCGCAAATCTTTCAAAGAAAGATGGATCTCTCCAAGGTGCAATAACTTTCACATCAGGCTTTAAAGCATAGAAAGACAACTCAAATCTAACCTGGTCATTTCCCTTGCCTGTACATCCATGGGAAACAGCAAAACAACCTTCCTTTTCCGCTACTTCAATTTGAGCTTTGGCGATAACAGGTCTGGCCAACGACGTCCCCAACAGGTAAACATTTTCATAAACAGCATTGACTTGCACAGCTGGAAACAACACTTCTTCAACAAATTCTTTTCTGACGTCAACCAGGACATACTTGGATGCGCCAATTGCAAGAGCTTTTTTTTCGGCAGCTGCGAAGTCCTCCTCCTGGCCAATGTTCGCCATGAAAGCGATCACTTCATAACCCTGCTCTAAAAGCCATGCAAGGATCACAGATGTATCTAAACCTCCAGAATATGCTAAACAAACCTTTCCTTTTGACATCCTTTTGTTTTGACACAGTGAGTGAAACACTAAAAGATAACTAGTTACTGAAAATTTTCAAGTAACGATGAAATATATATATAGGTTGTTGTACACCCTGAAGAAAATGAGTCGTAGTGTGTCAGACAGAGTTCCTAACCACGGGCGGAAAATTTTCAGAATTGCCGTTTTGGGAAGCCTCCGCGATTGATTATAGACAAACAAATTATATAGATGGTGCGTGTATTCAATCCATAGGTTTTAGCCAGCAGCTTTTGTTTCAAGTGCGGCCATGTTACATCTGTAGCAGAAAAACTCTTCAAAAACCAAGCCTCATTTCATAGTTTTGCTAATTGTACTAGACAGCTACTAGCACAAAAGAACTTGAGGTTCTCACTGGAAATAGTAGAGTCAAAAATACATCGAAATCAGACTTCAAACAGTAGTTTAAATAGAGGACAATAAAATTGCATGCATTCATCAAATCTGGAAATTAGTCAATAGCGAACTCCATTTCAGCCGAAGCGACTCGCAGTAAATGTGTCACTCTAGCCATGCACTGAGAAGCTTAGACACGAACAATATTGGAAAGCTAGGATCAGTGTGATTATGAATATTATCGAACTCAAATAATGTATATTCGTCAGCACTATCCTAAAAGAATAATTTTGCCGATAATTGTCACGCAGTGAGTAGCTCTCTATCCAACTACTGTATTACATTAGAACGGACGATAATTTATCTCCGGGTCCTCGTATCCTATATGTGTATCACTCAAAGTATTTTGGGACGCAAACCCTAGCGGCTATATTTTTTAGGTAGTTGCCGCTAGGGACGATAATGCCACTTATTTCTGAACTAAATTGCCATATTGAAATGGTTTAATAAAGGCAGTGCAATCGCAAGCACCGATTAGGAAGGGCGAATAAAGCTTCAAAGTGCGCCTAAATTCATACTGGGATCGTACTTCTCATCCACGGGCAACATATATATATATATATACAAGCTAGATTTTTTTTAGCACTTTTTCATAAATAGGATGTCGTCACAAGCCGACATCGATCAACTGGCTCAAAAGTTTGGCATCAAGAATGCAGGACTGATCAAGACGGGTGCTTACATTGGGGGCCAGTGGCATCAATTCAGTGACGAAACGTTTTCTGTTGAAGACCCGGCCACCAACGATCATTTGCTGAAGGTATCTAATACGCCTATCAGAGTTGTGGAGCAAGCCATTCGGGACGCCGATATCGCATTTAAAGAGTTCAGGAGAACTACCGGCAGGCAAAGAAGTTTGTTGCTCCGAAAACTCTACGATTTGATGATTGAGAATGGTGAAGATCTTGCCAAGATTTGCACCCTAGAAAATGGAAAACCCTATGCTGATTCCTTGGGGGAGCTGAGGTATGCCTCATCCTTTTTCGAGTGGTTCTCGGAGGAAGCTCCAAGAATAAACGGTGATAATATACCTTCCGCAGACCCTAGCAGACGGATAATCACCTACAAGCAACCAATTGGACCTGTTGGTATTTTAACACCATGGAATTTTCCAATTGCGATGATCACAAGAAAACTAGGAGCAGCTTTTGCTGCGGGATGTACAGCTGTTATCAAGCCTGCCACCGAAACTCCGCTTTCGGCTTTGGCCATAGCAGTTCTCATTGAGAAAGCCGGGTTCCCTAAAGGTGTTGTGAGTATCATTCCAGTCGATCAAGAAAGGACCAAGACTGTTGGACAGATGTTCTGCGAGTCTCCGTTGTTGAAGAAAATTTCTTTTACGGGTTCAACCGGTGTTGGTAAAATTCTGATGACCCAATCTGCTTCCACTCTTAAAAAGCTATCATTTGAATTGGGCGGAAATGCCCCATTTATTGTCTTCGATGATGCAGACGTTGACCTTGCCGTGCAGGGTGCCATCGCATGCAAATTGAGACAATCTGGTCAAACATGTGTTTGTGCTAACCGACTTTATGTTCAAGAGGGAATCTATGAGACTTTTGCAAAAAAACTAGCTGGTGCAGTTGCTCAGCTCAAGCTGGGTCACGGACTGGAAGCAGGAACAACGCATGGGCCTCTAATTCATCAAAGAGCTGTCGCAAAGGTCAGATCACATATTGAAGATGCTGTTAGCAAAGGAGCCAAGATAATTATTGGTGGGAAAATTGAAAAATCTTTGGGTGCTAACTTTCATCAGCTTACTGTTTTGACTGATGTTCCCTTGAACGCGGTAGTGACAAACGAGGAGACGTTTGGGCCATTAGTTCCATTGATCAAGTTCAGCACTGAAGAGGAAGTTATCGATCTTGCTAACGATACTGAATATGGTCTTGCGGGTTATTTCTTCTCGAAGGACTACGCAAAAGTATTCAGAGTGAGCGAGCAGCTTAACAGTGGTATGGTCGGTGCCAATACCGGAGCCATGACGGAAGCCGCTCTTCCATTTGGTGGTATTGGCTGGTCAGGATTTGGAAGGGAAGGTTCCAAGTATGGGGTGGATGATTACGTTATTCTGAAATCTGTTGTTATCGGTAATATTTAAAAATTCCACTTCTACTTTTAAAGGTCGCATTAAATACACTCGATAAGGTCTACCTAGTGTTGCAATTTGAGTTTCTGCTCCACAACCAAAACTTTTTCCTCCGCTGTTTGTATTTTGTCCGTCCTAGTTCCAACACGAATATCACTTTGAATTCTCGCAACCCCCATCTTGTGAACTGTCTCATGTAGCTTGCCTATTAGATCCATGACCTCAGACCATTCGCCCTCAATTGTTGTTCCTGCACTGTGCAACGTGCTTTTCAAACCGCTTGCTTGGATTACCTTCTCAACGGCAACAATAAAATCTGAAACTGAAGAGTTTGCCGTCCCGATCTGTGTGGTCAGTAAAATTCAGATTTTCTAAAGTTGTATCACACTTACAGGCACCAGGCAAACATCTGCCAAACAATGCAAATTGACCATATTATCGAATTTGGAATTAAGCTCAGGTATATTAGTATTTTAATTCCCGAGAAAATAAATCCATGATTTTTCTAATACCAATCTTTACGCGATAAATTATTCATCAATAAATTAGTTTGTTCCTTTCAAAAATAAATAGGTCAGTATAGTATATCGAGGATCTCTTCTCCAAAAAAAGCTCTCAACAATATTTGATTGGGCTGACTTTGTATCTGGTGATTGAAACTCGGAATTGTTTCTTTCTTATTTCAACCAAATACACCGGAAACTCATCATCATAAGACAAAAATAGCTACTTTCTGGTCTGACTGGAAATTGACTAAATTAGTACAGTTGCAGCTCTGAATGGACTATCTAGAGGTAGGTAACCAACTAAAAGATGGATTTCACAATTCCAAGGAATTGCTCCCAGGTATTGGAGGACCAATTACTTAAACTCATTAATGAATATCAAGAAGGTTATCTTACCGAAAAAGGTTACATAAATAAAAGATTACAAATTCTTCAATCTATATCTCCCAGACCCACGGCTTTACCAACATCCCCATTATCGAAAACAGCAACTACATTGAGCAACACGACTTCCACTTCTATTCCTGTTCCTTCAGAAATTCGCGAATTTGAATTCAATTTAGCTGATAGCAAATATTTTCCCGTTGACCATAATGAAAGTCTAAATCAGCCCTTGACGTATGAGGACGAGCAATTTCCATACTTGGAACCCTCATTGAGTTATCGCCTGCAATTCGACATACCAAAAGAACTACAGAAACCCCTAGATCCAAGAGATGTTGACGAAGTGCTTGAGCAAAAATTCAATAATCTGCCTAGCATTCTGAGACATAGAGGCTCAATTTACAAAAGGGAAGCTGCAATAGTCATTGTAGATGCTAAGGGCAAAGAATCGCAGTCCATATCTTGGGAAAGGCTGTATTTGAGAGCTGAAAAAATAGCACAAAAGATCAAAAACAAAGCAGCTCTATATCCGGGTGATCGAGTTTGTCTAATTTATCAGAATATTGAAGTCATAGAGCTAGTCATTGCTGTGTATGCTTGCTTTTTATCTGGTACCGTGGCTGTTCCAATGAATAGTGGTCTGTCGGTAAAGGAGCTAGTCAAAATCATGACTGACACCCAGTCTCATCTTTGTTTAATGTCTGATTCCGTCCACAAACATTTTGAGAGGCAGTCAAACGGACCGAAACTTACTATTTGGCCCAAAGGCATGGACATCTGGAAAACAACGGATATGGGACTGGCTGCAAAAGATGAAGATCCTCCAGCTATGAAAATCAGTGATCTCGCCTATATTCAATACACCAAAAGCTCATTTGGTGAGCTCAGAGGTGTTGTCATATCTCATAGGACTATAATGCACCAAATGAGCTCGATATTGTCAATTCTTACGAGCAAGCCTACCATGGAAGCACAAGAATTCGTGAGATCAGATATCAGATATTCGAGTTCTAATAATTTCCTTTTGAGCACCTTAGATGCTCGTGACTCGGTCGGCCTGATTGTTTCAGTATTATTTACGGTCTTCACTGGAAATACTCTACTTTGGATGCCGCAGCGATTAACAGAAGTTGCAGGCTTACTGGCTCATGTGATATCAAAGTATAGAGTTTCAGTTATGCTTTCCGATTATTTGAGCTTGAAACAAGTTGCCTACAATTATCAGTCTTTTCCCCAAATGACCCGGACTTTCAACAAGAAAGTTAAAGTTGATCTCTCATGCGTTAAGTGGTGCCTGATAGACACAGTTATCGTGGACTGTGAATTTAATGATATGCTTGTGAATAGATGGTTTCGTCCGCTAGGACATAAGTCACCGCGCCAAATTATCGCACCTATTCTAGCCCTTAATGAACATGGAGGGATGATTATATCAATGAGGGACTGGATAGGAAAGGAGGAGAATCTGGGATGCACATTCCGCAGTCCGATGGCAGATGATTTGCCTAGTGATGCTTACGAAGATGAAGATGAGAATGATGAAAATAACAAATTATCGGAGCTTTTGATTGACAAAGCTTCACTGACCTCAAACACTGTTAAGGTTGTGAGCGATAGACCTCCTCCAGTTTCCACTCTCATGGACAACAGTGAGTCTTCCAAGTACATTAGAGTAGGTGCATTTGGATACCCCCTGCCTGATGCCACGCTTGCAATTGTAAATCCTGAGACTCGGTTTCTTAGTGGTAACATGGAAGTTGGAGAAATTTGGGTGGACTCACACTGTATCTCCGGGGGATTCTGGAGCCTTGCAGATGCTACCCAAACTATTTTTCAAGCAGAGTGCTCAGATTATGAAGGAATCCTCAACCTAAAATTCGTTAGAACGGGATTACTCGGATTCACGTATAATGGCAAAGTTTACGTTTTGGGCCTCTATGAAGATAGAATTAGTCAAAAGGTAACATGGTACGATCAGTATTTGCAGCAGAAAAAAAAAGATGGTAACCACACATTTGAACAACCATTGAATCAATATAGGTATCACTATGCAGGTCATCTGGTAAAGACGCTAGTCAGAAACATGAATGAGGTTTCGGACTGCTCATTTTTTAACATCACGATAAGTCGTGAACACGTGCCTATTATGATTATCGAGTCCCCATCTGCTCAAATGTTACCTGCAGCAGTAACGACACAATCTGGAGATCGATTGAACTATCCAGCTTTGGATGAGATGGCTTCAAAGGCATTTCAAATTCTCGAGCGGATGCAAAATGTCCGCTTGCATTGTATCCTTTTGTGTGCGCCAAACTCACTTCCAAGAACTCCACGGAGTGGTAGACCAGAGATTGCCAACATGCTTTGCAAGCGGCGGTTTATGGAGGGAAAAATTCCATCCGTTTATGTGAAGTTCAATCTATCGAATTCGCTGAGTGCAATACCCCACGGAGAAGACATAGTGGGTGGAGTTTGGTCTCGATATTCTTCCAATTCTAGGGTAGAGGCTCTCAACTACACAGATCTCCAGTATTCAGGTCTGGATCTGAGAGAAAAATGTGTGGATGATCGAACAAATTTGGAGCTAACAGAATATAAATCAATACTTGAGCTGTTCAAAATAAGAGCTTCAAGACAAGCTGATGAGATGGCATATGGGATCATTGATAGACAAAGTGCCAAAGAAAGCAAATCCTTGTCCTGGAAAAAAGTGGAAATGAAAGTATTTGCAGTTTGTTCTTACATCCTTGAAAAGCAAAATCTCAAATCCAGTGACTGTGTTATACTGATGTACCCATTATCTGAGGAAGTAATTATGTGTCTATATGCTTGCTGGTTTGGAGGGTTAGTGCCCATTCTTTTGCCCCCATTGGATGTGACTCGCCTTGACGAAGACACGTTTTCACTTGTAAAAATCATTAGGGATTTCAATGTACAGGCAATATTTGTGAACAATGATACGGAAACATTACTGAAAAACAAGCCAGTGAACTCTAAGCTCAAAACCCTTTCAATCCAACAGAGGATCATTATTCCAAAGTTTCGAAATACTACTAAACATACTAAATACTCTAACAGCTCAAAGATGATGTATCAAAAGATGGAACAGTATAGATCAAGACCACGAATCAAGAAAAACGAATGTCTCGTGTGGATCTCTTGGACCGAGGATCACCAGTATAAAGGAACGAAATTACGACACTCGAATTTGATGGCCATGTGTAAAATTCTCAAAGAAACATGCCAAATAAATAGCACGGGACCTTTATGCGCTTGCGTGAGACACTGTTCAGGGCTTGGGTTTCTTCAGTCGATGATGCTTGGTGTCTATTTGGGAACCACGACATATCTGATATCGCCTTTAGATTATTCATTGAACCCTTCCAAATTTTTTTTGAGCCTGGATCGTTATAAAGTGGAAAACGTGTTTGTCACAGAAAAGATGATAGCTTATGCCATCGAGAATCCTGCCCCAAAAAAGTGCGATCTCTCGTCTTTGAAAAACCTAATGATTGGGTGGGACGCCCGTCCATCCGGAAAACTATTAAATGACTTTTTGAACCATATGCAGCTGACAGATTTATCGCCTTTCGCTGTGTCCAATGTGTACCAGCACGATCTCAATCCTATGATAACACTGAGATCATATCTGTCTTTTGCTCCTGTTGATTTATGGGTCGACCCTCTCGCATTGACTCAAGGATATGTGTCATTGGTCAATCCTAGCGATTCACCGTATGCAATTCATTTGCAGGATTCGGGCATAGTTCCTGTGAACACACAGTTAGCGGTGGTCAATCCTGAGACATCCAAGATGTGCAAGGTTGGAGAGTTTGGAGAAGTTTGGGTTTGCTCTGAGTCGACAGTCTCAAATGTGACAATAACGCAGCAAGGAAAGTTTGATGATTCTAGACTGAAAGCCAAAATTGAAAATTGGAACAAAGATTTGGACTATATGAGAACGGGCGATCTTGGCTTTTTACACAATATTGAAAAGACTCTAGATAATGGAAATGTCGTTGAAATGCAGCTACTTTTCTACTTGGGAAAAATTGAAGAGACTTTTGAGGTTTTGGGAATGCAGTACTTTGCGATTGACATAGAAGAATCAATTAATGCACTCGTTGGTTCCATACTTATGACATCAAAATCTCGCCCTACAAGAAGCTGTGTATTCAAAGCTGGTGACTACGTTGTTGCGACGATTGAAACGGGACGCCCAACAAATCACTTGAGTTCGCTGGTGCCGTTGATTGTCAGCAAATTACTGAATCAATTCGGGCTTATACTCGATATCGTTGCTTTTTATGAACCCAATCAAATGCCAATTTCACGGCTTGGTGAGGTGCAGCGTGCTAAGTGCCTAAAGAAGTGGATGAAAGGAGAACTGAAATTTCTGCAAACATTCGGTATCAGTGAAGGTGAGGAGAAAATGAAAGAGGTAATTCAGTTGATTAAGGAAGCAACTGACAAGTCATACAGCGATGCAAAAATAGAATGATCGACATGAGTTAGTACATACAGCTATATTCAAAAAATGTGGTCCTTTGTCGTCAATGCCCAGACGGTCCAAAACGCTCGTCCAAAATTTTGTATTTCATTCGTGTATACCAGTTGTTCAAATCTCTGTAATCTTGATGCAAGGCAACGATGATCAATGTCATATTGTCGAATCCGATGCCAGTTATTGTATTGGCCATCTTGATACAATTATCAAGAATTATCTCGTTGATTTCAGGTAACTTTCTCCCCAGTGAAAGATGATGCCTAACCAAACGTACTAGTTCATGAGACTTGTAGCAATCCCATATTCCATCGCAAGCAAGAATAAAAAACTCATCAGGTTGGGTGATCTTATGTATAAGAATATCAGGCTCTGCAGTTACCTGGTATTCTTCAGGAGGGGTATACTTGTGTTTGGCTGTTCTGAACATTAATTGTCTGGAGTAATTGTTTTCATTATGTATTTTGAAACCAAAGTCTCCGAATGCTCGACTCAAAGCTAGAATTGAATTCACTCTGTTGGTGGAAACGTAACCTCCGTCGCTATGGATTCGCATCAGTTCGCCCAGATTTCGCGGCTTATGATCAAAAGACAACGTTTTTGTAGCTCCGTTTTGACTTAGAATACACCTTGAGTCACCAGAATTGGCAACAAATGCATAACCACAAAAGATAACTAGCACCACTGCTGTTGTTCCACTATTGTTATCGTGATGTCTATAAAACATAGAGTCACATTTCATGAATGATGATCGTAGAAGTCGAGGAAAATCAATTGTCTCTAATACTTCTTTGCAATTCAAAAGCCTGGACCTGGATACCTGAGGCAGATCATTGATTGTCCGTATAAGTTCGTCTCTTAGAACCGACGGCAATTTCTGACTAACATATCTGGATGCCCCTGAGCCGCCATGTCCGTCAAAAACACCGTAGATGTTAATTTGAACAGATTCTAGATCACATTTTTTATCCTCCTCTTGTCGTCTGAAGTCAAGCCCCTCTTTGGTCACAAATATTCTTTCGTTCAAATCACAGAACGCGTCTTCCATTGTCAGCCTATATCCTTGCATTTCCCCAATTGAATGCGAAATATGATCGTGCTGGACAAGTGTAATATTTTTCTCTGTGATCGGTTGCGAAAGAAGCTGCCCCATGCTAACGATTGATGAAATGATTCGGTAAGCCAAATTTAACACGCCCTCCAGCTCAATTGGATCAAATCAATTCAGTCTGATAAATCGTTATCAGTTAAATTTTAGCAGCCCAACAAAATAATACTTTAAGTTCATCTACTTTATTTTTATCCTATTTGATGTATAACATGTATAATATAAAACTCTTCAAGTACAAGTTGAGCGTTTCAAAATATCCTGCAAATCGGCTCAATCAAACTCTTGTCAACTCCTTCACAAAATTCTCTCCCCAGTAACTTGCAGTATACTTCTCAATGTACTTGAACATCTTCTGAAAATTGCCCATCCTCTTCTCTTCACTCATGATCAAGCCTTCATAAATGGCTTCGCTAAGTTCTTCTGTATTCCAGGGATTCACTACGAGAGCTCCGTTCAAGGACTGAGCAGCTCCTGCAAATTCACTTAGAACTAAAGAGCCCTTTCGCTCTTGTTGACAAGCAATGTACTCGTAACTAACCAAATTCATTCCATCACGCGTCGATGACACCACACAAACATCACTAGCAGCATAAACAGATATCAACTCTTGGAAGTTCACGCTTTTATGAAGAAAGTGGATTGGAACAAATTCGACCGTACCGAATCTACCATTGATTCTTCCCACTAGTTCATTAACAGCTGCTCTCAGAGACTGATACTCTTCAACGTCCCCTCTTGAGGGAACTGCAACTTGTATCAAGACGACTTTCCCAATCCACTCAGGATGTCTTTCCAGAAAGATCTCAAATGCGTGAAGTTTTTGAGGTACACCTTTGATATAATCCAACCTGTCCACCCCAACAATGAGCTTACAATCTTGGCCAAATTTTGATTCCAGTTGTTTTATTCTGCTTTTGACCTCGTCAGTCCTAAGACCATTCAGGAATTTGTCAACGTCAATGCCAATCGGATAAGCACTGACAGTCACTTGTCTGTCATTGTAGACAACACCCTGTGGACTCGTTCGCAATTTCAATATCCTTTCAACGGAACTGAGAAAATGACGGACATAATCATAGGTGTGGAAACCTATCAAGTCACAACTTAGAACTCCCTCGAGTATTTCTTTTCTCACAGGAAGAATCCTGTAAATCTCGCTAGAAGGAAAAGGGGTGTGAAGGAAAAACCCAATCTTGACATTTGGTAATCCTTTTTTATTTAGTTGTTCTCTTAACAATGAAGGTAAGAGCATGAGGTGATAATCATGAACCCAGATGACATCCCCATCTTTTATCTCTTTTAAGATTGTTTGACAAAATAGTTTGTTGGCTTCCAGGTAAGCGGCCCATGCGATTTCATCAAAGTTCATCTCTCCAGGGTGATAATGGAACAATGGCCAGAGTATAGAATTGCTGAAACCATTATAGTGTAAGTCTGCAATTTCGTCACTCAACCAAATAGGATAACAATTGAACTTTTCTTTCAGATCTCGCTCAACAGTTTCTCTTCCCGGTTCGCTATCAACAGACATTCCAGGCCATCCAAACCATCGAAAAGGATTCTTAAGCCCTTGTAATGCGGTCACCAATCCGCCTGAGGACATAGTATAATCGTATTTTGGATTCCCATTCTCATCATCTTCAGTCTTCTTAATAGTGACTGGAATTCTATTTGAGACCACTATAACATTACCTTTCACCATTGGTATCAATTGGGTAAAAAATGACTAGTTTCAGAGGATAAGAATTGTAGCTTGATTTGCTATAGGGAGATATAATTTTACCTTTATATTCAATCATTGCTTTTTAGAAGTCCGTGGAATTTTCGAAAAAATTAATCTCACCATGAATATTTCGAGTGACTTCATAGCTTGGGAACGTCTCTCATCTGGATATTCATAGTCTCATCGCCGAACTTTATGACTGTAGGTTGGTCTTCAACCATATGATTTATCAATATATTGCTGTATGTGATGAGTGCAACCCATGGTAATGCACCCATACACCATATTCACGTTCACATGTTTGGCATACTTTAAATAGAAAAAGCAACAATTCCTTTTTTTCATTGAAAGCTTGAGGACGCTGACAAGGCACGCCTTGTATGGTGTTAACACGAATAGGGTCATTAATACTTTATATACCTGTCTGTCTGTATATGGCGAAAACTTTTGAGGACTTCGATTCACCTCAGCCAGTGCGTTTCGGTATGTTCAAAAAAAACCATGATATCTTGACTTTACTGGTGATTAAAAGTACTCTTGATCCCCGATTTTGACGCAACCCAAGTCTTGAATAACCATCCCAAATTCAAAAAGAGCTTTGAAGCCGCATTTTTTCTAGCGCTACCGAATTGGAATTGATTCAGTCCACGGCGGAGTCACAGTAGAAGCCAAGTAAACTCTTCTCTGACTAGGGGGCAATTTAATACCTTTGACCTTTTTTTTGGCGATGTATTGTTATGGATCGAAGAGCTTTATTGATAATTTTCCTAAAATGGTATTTTTGAGCTCAAATGCTACAAGAAGCAAACAGACAGATGGAATCTATAGTTTATTTACACCAAGCTAGAATTTGTGGTCTAGTGTGTTCGCAATGATGTGGAGATACTTGTGGTCTAGAAATGAGGTAGCGGTCAATGTTCCAAGATACCAGGGGGGTGAAGACGAAGATTCTGTTGATCTTCAGATCAAGTCATTGATGTATATGTTTGAGAGACTGAAGGTGTATAACTTTGCGCCTTTTATCAAAATTTCGGACTCAGGAAAGCTTTCATTTGACTGGCTTTCAAAACCCGATGCACCGCTTCATCCTGATGTGATTATCAACGACAAATTGGACTCAGTTTATAACATCCAATCGTTCAAGAAGATCCTCCTTGACGACCCTTATCGAATTCTAATTGACTATTGCAAGAACAAATTTAGGTCATATTTGATTCTAAGCGATAATCCTAAAGAGTTTCCAGAGCTGCCTGAATTTATGGCTCCAGACTTCCACTTTACGATTTTGAAAGCCAACTCTTCGGACAAAGACTACATTGATGTGCTGGTCAACAAGTCTGATATATACAAGGAACACAATATCAGCCAACAAGTTAAGATAGATATTGCGAGGGAGATCATATATGCGCAAAGAACTTGCTCCAATGAAAAGAATTTCAATAAGAATGATAGAGCAAAGATCATTAAATTGTATGTTCAGAAACTTGCATTCCACATACAGGTGGAAAGAATCTATAAGGCAACTTTGAAGTCGAAAGAACAGGTGCTTCGAAGTACGAGGGTTCCACTATCAAATGCTTGCAGACCGAGGGGTTTCAAAACTCATAGGTCTGTAGTCAACCTGCAAATCGCTCAGCCGCTGAAATCCACCAATCGCAATACATTACGTGCTAAGCCATCCATGTCAATTATGAAACTTGATAATGTGTACTCCGAAAGTACACAAGAATCGGATTCATCGGACACTCTGATATCATCTGGGACATCAGAAACGGGAAGCGATGACTCTCTGGACACACTTTTTCCTGTAGTCGGTATGCGCTCCTCCAAATGCTTCACGGAAGAAGAGAAAAGTTTTACGTACGAACAAAGCAAATTAGCAGTCAGAATAAGGGTTGAACGCGAAAGAGCTCACTTGAAAAAGTCACACGCATAGGCAACAGAGCTTCAATATATTCATATCACTATAGTTAAAACTGCAACGCGTCGCAATATTGCTGACACAAGTCGCTTAGATAGTCCAGTTTGGTCTCGTTCAGGACGTTGAAGCATAAGTTGCCTTCCGGAAACTTGTACAAATCTATCAAACTTTTGATCTTGTTAATGCTGTTCGTAAATTTAACAATTAAACCGTTACGCTCCAAATTATCGTCTTGCTGAATTTCATCATCAAGATGTTCTATCTCGATAAGAAATCCCTTGAATAATCCATGCAAGAAGCAATTACTGGTTCTCAGACTGAATTTTTCATTTTGACCATCTTCATTCAAACCAGGCACGGAAATTACGTAGCCATATCCTCCTTCTCCTTTGATTGTTTGCTTTACCGTCCAAAGGCTGGCAAGCTTTCTCGTTACAAGTCTCTCAAAATTCTCTGTCGTTGTTCCCATATTGTTGGCGCATCCATTTTTGATGTGCTCTATAAGTGCTATGTTTTCATAGTTTACAATATCATCGAAAAGTGTGCTGCTATTCGGAATCCTTGTGACGATAGATTTCGAATTATTAATTATACTAATCGTTTGGTTGCTGTAATATGACAATTGAAGAGTGTAGAGGTATCTATTGGCTATCTGGTTCGGTTCGAAGTTCGCAGGCCTAGAAAATTTGTTATTCAGAAATATCTTTAGTTCAAAATTCCAAGGGCCGAGTGATTGCGGCAATTCATTGGATATAAGATCGTGGAATGTAGTAATCGTTGTTGGTGTGGCATTTTGGACAAAAAGTACACTTTCTTGCGTTAGATGATAGATAACATCATGGGTTTAGTACGTACGCTGTGACCATCAAGAGATATAGAAATGATGTAGAAAAAAACTTACAAAATCTGAGATACACAGCCCGTAAATAAGTCTTACTTTGTATTATGTCCTTGGAAGAAAAAAGAGCAATATTGGAGGATTTAGACCGGATGGAAGATGCCATCTCAACTCGATTCTGTAAGTATCCTGAACTGTATCAGCATTCGCAACTTAGGTCATCAGATATTCCATCTTCTCGCGTGGAATTATTGGCTAAAACAGTATTACTGAGACTTGAAATAAGACATTTCTTGGACAGGAGAAGATTTCAATTGCGAAGATTAAAATCGCTATTACCTTATCAAGATCACTGGGAATGCTTGAGTGGATTTGATGACAGTTATAAGCTTCTCTCAAAGAAACATGATCGATTGCTACATTTAGGATTGAATGTTAATGATATCGAGAAAGAAGAACTAGATAAATATGCTTTCATGTCGGGTGACAAAGGTGAAAAGCCCAACAAAAGAAGAATATTGAGCGTCTATGCCAGGGATCTTAAACTATCGTCAATATTCAGCCCTAAAGAGGCCCTAGGTAAAACTTTGGATTTGAGCGAGAATTTCAAGGAATGGTTAAATTTGCCGAAAAAGCAATCTTCATATGAGGGAACTTTGCCATCATATGTGGACTACCTTTCAGAGCTTGCCAAGTTTGATTGCAAAACCTATGATAAGGACTCTATTCAATATAAGACCTACATAAAGAACCTGGTCGAGTATCTGTCAAGTTTTTATATTAAAACTCGTCCTTTGAGTAGGCCTGAAGATGACATCGATCAAGTCAAGAAGTCTTTTTCGTCCGCTTTGATTGACAGAGATAGTGTTCATTGCCTGATTTGCAAGAAAGATTTTGCTAAATTGTCTGTATTCAATTCTCATTTGAACGGTAAAAAGCATAAAAAGTCATTATCAAGACCCGAGACTTATCAGACTGCTTTGAACGAGTACATGGTGCTTGAAATTATCAAACGTCTCAACAAGGAGCTTGAAAACACAAAAAAAGAAGTTGAGAGGTATTCTTCTTTAAGTTTGAGAGAAAAGGAGCTTGAAACTAATGATGCAAGGAATCTTTCTGATTACGAATATGAAACTCTTGCTGATCTTCATACTGAGTACAATAGTGATGACCAAGGAGATTTTCATCATTACGGCAATGATGAAACTTTGCCAATCGGTCCGGATGGAAAACCGATGCCATTGTGGCTGTGGAAACTCAAAGGTTTCGACATGGTGTTCACATGCGAAATCTGTGGGAACGCTAAATTCAAGGGTAAAGAAGTGTTTAGCAATCATTTCATAGAGCCAAGGCATTTGCATGGACTGAAAATGCTTGGCATTATGGGGGAATATAATGCATTTCGAGACTTGAATAAAATTGACGACGTCCTCAAGCTCTCCAACTATTTGGAGAGAAAAAAGAGGAATGCTGCACAATACAGAGATGATGGTGTTGAAGTTGAAGATGAAGAGGGTAATGTTATGAGTAAAAAAGTCTATGACCAGTTGAAAAAACAGGGTTTAATTTAGCTATCTCATTTGTATCGGTATTTCGTTTTTCTATTATTGAGGACTATATTTCTTGAGATAAGTTGAACATTCTTTCTTCAGTGCGTCATCGCTGCTTGCGTCATTGAGCATGTCTGTGAGGAGCCCCAAACAATCGGGTAATACGGGTGGCCTGAACATAATGAGATATAATAAAGACTGAAAACCGAGTTTGGATCTTACAGGATCTTTACACAAAGATCGAAGTTTTGAAATAAGACTTTTGTCCAGGTATGGTAGCTCGCTCATCAATCTGATGAAAACTTTTCTGTCACTCGAGTCCAAGAATGGAATCAGATTATCCAAAGTGAACGCGCAGTATGTCATATAATGACCGTCTTTCTGTGGCTGTACACCTGTTGTATCACGTATCTCAGAATAGTATTCTTCATTCAGCCATTCAATGACTCCATCAATTCTATTCCTCATATCGTCTTTGAAATAGTTGAAAACGGATTTCCTCATACAATCAGATAGCTCATCATTAGCTAGTCCTCGTGTCGCAAGTCGGGAAAGGACTTTAACCCAAGACTCTTCATTCCAAATCGATATTGCAAGCTTATCGAGTGCATTGTGTTGTATCGACTGATCTGAGGTGGAGTTATTTTGCTTGATCTTAGGAGCTGATTGCTTAATGAAGTTTCTAACAATAAGCGCTAATTGCTCTTTCTTGCTGTTAAAAGAAAACTCCTTAGGTACTGGAACCAAAAAGTCTCCCTTCAATTCATCATCATTATATGCGTCATCAATCTCGTTTGAAATATCATTTCCAGTGTCTGTCTTCATCCGCGTACGTATACCAAATTCGTCATCATCGGTGCGCTTTCTTTTCAAAGACCCTTCATTCGTAGACGGGACATATATTCCCTGAAAAGCGCTATCCGTATTTGTGGTAATATCTTTATATCTATCAGAGACGATTGTCAGACCTTTGACTAGCTTAGCGACACTTATCTTTTGTAAGGCTGTAATAACCATTGAGACTAGCACATCTGTTGGGATAGTTGACATATCAAATTCAGTCAACTGATCATTTGGTTTGATAAGATTGTATATAGACTTATAATCATGGGATCTAGCAATTCTGGACTCGTTGTAAAACAGCATATTGTTTCTCTGTATAGCCTCAACCTTTTGTCTTTTGATCTCTTTCACCTCAAGATCATCATCGTCATCAACATTCAATATTCCCTTTTGTCTTTGGTCTCGTGCCTTGTCCACCAAGTAGTTGAACTTGTTCTCAAATCTAGTTCTCAGACCCGGGTCTTTTGCCAAGAAACCCTTGTTCAAAAGTATGGAAATTAAGCATTTGTCAACTCTGTCATTAAATCTCTTGGTTAGTTTCATTTTAAGCTTCTCCTCTCGTTCGAATCGTGGTTCAATCTTCAATTGCGACTCGTAGGCTAAAATAAACATGATAAATTTATTTGAGAGGAATTTGGGTCTTGCTTTGAATAACGTCATCATTGTGGACATGATTGTGGTGAACAATCCAGTTGGAAGCAAAACATCATCATTCAAAACTGTAAAAAAATTGTCCAGTAGGTTTTGTGCTTGCGATGACAAATTTGAATTCAAGAGAAACGGATGGCTTGTTTTAATCATGGAGACCGAGATATCATGCTCGATATCAGTAATAGAGGGAGATGCTGGAAGTTGAACTTGAATGATTCTCCCAATTAGCTTGATCAGGGAAGTTTTGCATGCGATTGATCTGGAGAGGTCAGTTTCTGGGTTATATGGCTGTAATGGATATGAAGAGGGCCACTGAGAAAGTAGATAGTCTTTGACGTTAGACAGGCGTTCCCAATCGTCTTCATTCGGATTTTGAACCATCTGCAAAAAAATAAGGTCGTATGTAGCGTTGAGAATATCAATACACTTCTGTATGATCAAGTAGTTTGGAGACCTCTCTTCGTTACGAATTATCAAGTAATCGAGAAGCTGAATTACTTTGACGGACTGTTGGCTTCTTAATTCGAAAGAATCGATTTTTTTCTCGTAAAAAGCCTTGTGAATAAAGCTCAAGCATTGATACTGGAGTCGAAACTCATTACATGGAGTTCCTAAGCATATAGAGATTGTTGTGTCAAGAATTTGCTCAAAAAAGTTCTGATGTTCAAATGCCAATTTCTCGGCTTCTTTCAATTGTTCAAGTTGTTTCGAATCTAGGTTTGTGGTCATGGTGATGGGTATGCTTTAAAAATCAATTTTCACCCTGATGTATAAGGAACGAATCCCAATAAGCAAGCTTTGATGTAGTGTTTTCTTCTTACAATATCAAAGCAGGAACCAGTCAATTGGGATTACCTTATAAGTCGTAAAATAAAACAAAGTTAACATGACAAGGATAAGTTCGCTCGAAAAATTTAGGGTCTTCAAATTACCCGGATTTTTTAGTAACTAGAGAAATCGATATAGAGCTTGAGTTCATCGTAAATGAGGTGGAAGCTCTTGATTGGATACATCCGAGGCAAAATCCTCACCCATCAAATGAGGAGGCACTTCGGGTTGGCGGTCATCACATCTTTGAGAATCCTGATGTTGAGGTGGTTGATAGTTTTCACGGTTCTGAGAGATAGTGTGATGTCTTTGTCTTTCTCTGTAAGAATTCCTGCCTCTCGCTCTTCCCCTAAAATTTCTATATCCGCTTCTCCCGTTTCTATCGAAAGCATCTCTTCGGCCATGCTCGTAGCGATGTCCATATTGCTGTTGTGGTTGTCTCTGTCCGCCGTCAGCACCTCTACCAAATTGCCGTCCTTCTTCGAATCCCGGGTCTAAATCTATCTCCATAGAACGGCCGTTGACCTTTGTTTTATTGAGGTACTTAATTGCATTCAATGCTCCACTTGGTGTGTCGAATATGATAAAACAGAATCCTGTAGGAGTTAGCTTGTGTTTATCTAGCCCCATGATGATTTTCACAATTGGGCCACAACTGCTAAATAGCTCAAACAGTTGTTCTTCCGTTGTATTAAATGAAAGCTTTCCAATGTAAATTGTCGAGGAAGACATCGACTTCTTTAGGTTTGAGTAGCCATTAATCTCATCTCGTCTGGCTTTGTTGAGAAGGTATGAGGAAGGTCTATCCAGTCTAAACGTAGAATTCTTGAAATTCGGTGCATCGAATTCTCTTAAGTCAGAGCTCATCATGTAATAATGTAAATAGTTAGAAAGGGCTCAACTATACAAGGTCGTAATAGATATTTTGAAAAAGATCGTGAAGCAATTGTGCACCTCTACACCTGGGAAGATTTAGAATAGCTGATTTAGCTTGAACAGAGTGAGAGTCAGGAAGCCCTCTGGACTGCATGATGAGAGAGCAAATAAAGCAGACCCTTTCTACTTACTTGAGGCTATCACACACAAATAAATACAACACTGCACCCTCAAAGCAGACTCATATGAAATAGACAGCCAACTGGTGAAAACTATATATGATGGGAGACAATAACTATGAGAACAGGATGAAGCTCAGTCTTGATTACGTATGGTCAACCTTTCAATGAGTATATATCCACTGGTAACCAGGGAGCAGGGAGCTGGGTTGTAACGAGTGCAGGATACAATCCAAACGCGAAGCTCAAATACTGATTTCGCACGCGTTGTACGGTCTGGCAGAATCTGCCTACTTTCTGTCAAGTTTATAACCCCGAAATATATAATCATATATAAACATGAGTTTGAGAACTCAGCCAAGCAGCAGACTTCAAGAGATTAAGTGACACTCATCAGTGGCCTTTCTTTTGTGACTCCAGGATAACAAGCTATCAAGTGAAGACACGTTAAGCTTTGCTTGTTTCCAATAATTGAAAGAGATCAAATTATTTCGGACTATATTCTGACCTTTATGTCCGCACAGAATAAGGGCGGATTTTGGCAGAAAACTTTTTGAGTGATAGCCATGGTTCTATATAAAGACACTGAAGCCCCTCCTTTTTGATTTCAATTAACTAGCAAATACAAAGATGCGCAGTGCTTTGTCAAACCAACAGCGTAAGGAATTCAGCATTCCAGCTAAAGATGACTTGGGGGCATTGGGAAACAGAATCAATGCTGAAACGAGACAAATCCATGATCAGATCGACTCGTTTGTGACAATGAAATTTGCTATTGCATTGAGAAACCAAAGGGTCTACAGACAGGGGCTGCAGGCCTTTTATCATATCTTCCACCATATTGAGATTGCTCTTGAACGTGAGATGGAAAAAGATCATGAATATTCTCAGATCATCAAAGATATTTACAAGCCTGTTCTTTGCAGAACAGAGCCTCTCCGCAAAGATCTGATGTACTTCTACGAAGGACAACCACAGAAGTTTGAGAATCCCGTCCTGCCCCTTCAAATCGAGTACGCGCAATACATTCTCGAAAGCACCAAAGAAAAGCCTTACCTTCTTTTGGCGTATATGCATGTGATGTATTTGGCATTGTTTGCAGGTGTCAAAATCCTGAACTCACAAGTGATGAAATCACTCAGATTGTTTCCAAAGGTCAAAGGCAAATCCCGTGATGATGCTTTGAAGAGAGGTACAAATTTCTTCACGATTGATGTGCCTGATACTGAGGAATTGAGAGCTGTCTACAAAAGAGACTATGAGTTGCAAACAAGAAACAACTTGTCGGAGGATATCAAAAGGGAAATAATTGAGGAGTCAAAGTACATCTTTGAGATGACAGGTAGGATTATAAAAGAGATTGAAGCGCACAACATGGCAAAGCTTCAAACAAGTGTGACCTATCAGATAAAGAACAGTGCCCAGTACGTGATTACCGCTATTTTGATGCTTTCGGTTTGTTATTTCGCTAAGAATATGGTCGCGCACATCCTTCTTAAATAATGACCCGAATCAAGTTTAACGAACACGCTCATTCTACTTCATGTCACTAGAGATCAATTTTCTAGCTTACTGGCTAAGTAAGAACTTTTTCAGCTTCGCTAGGGCCTTGAATCTGTGACTGATTCTATTTTTTTGAGCACCACGTAGCTCAGCATATGTTTTTCCCATTCCATGAGGCTCGAAAATGGAATCAAAACCAAAATCCTGAGGGCCCCTAGAGGGAACAATTTCTCCAGTAGTGACACCCTGAAATAGCTTCACGTCAGCATCAGGGCCCTCACAGTAACCGAAAGTTGTAATCGCATTGGCTGACTTATCCTCAAATCCATATAGAAGCCTGTTCAGTCCCTCTAGTCCCAATTCTTGATGGAACCACTTAATATAAGGTCCAGGAAGGTTGTTCAGAGCGTTGAATCCCAAACAAGTATCCTCCACTAAAACCGGAGCCCCCAATAATTTGGCTGCTTGCTTAGCTTTATGTATAGTGACTTCCTCAATAGATCCCTGAATTTCATCTAGATCCAGCTTTTCGTTTTTTATAATGTATTTACCCACCTTTGAGCCACCATCAACAGATTCGGGGTGCCCATCTGAGAGAATGGCAATTACCTCCTCTAGTTTCTTCGCATTTCCTGTAACAAATGTGATTATGGACATGATTGAAGATGTGTGATAAACAATTTACCAACGTTCAAAATTAAATCTACAAGGAAAAAAAATCTTTCCTTTATTACATATCTTTAACTTTCGGATTACCAGCGATACTAGTGAACCTCAGTCTAAATATTGCAAAAATGGCCGAAAGAAGACAGAAATTCCACTTTATAATTCAACATCGATCATCGCAGTGTCTTTGTTGATTCGCTTAGTGGAGACAAGTCATGTAAAATATATCCATATCGTGCTCGAAAACGCAAAATTTATAGCTCTCAGGAACTTACGGAGGTAAGCTATGTACGTAAGCGAACCAGTAAAAGCATTCGCGTTAGCATTGGTAACAGTAATTCAGCGACAATGACTGGCTCTCAATAGTAAACGAATAAAAGGATCGGGACTCAGAGATTATCTTCGGGAACATAGCGCCAATCGTTGCATTTGACCCAATCCGAAACTTCATATCCATTTCAAAGAGAACCGTATACTATATCAATGCAGCTAACTGCAACTAACTCTCACTTATCAGTAGACTTTTTGTCCGCTTTAAATATTTCTTCACCTCACAACGATGCACTGTATATCACATATTTTTCGCATATATTTGTGTTCTAGCTGAAAACAGCTTGCAATGCTCTAATACCCAAAACAAATGTAAATATCCGATGTAGTGTAACGGCTATCACAGTCCGCTCTCACCGGGCAGACCGGGGTTCGACTCCCCGCATCGGAGTTTTCTTTTTTTCACCTCAATGTGAAATATGTGCTTTATTTTTGTCAGAGGTTCGATGAACTTTGCTACCAAGCTGAAGTGCTGAACAATAAGTACACTGCAGTTTGTTGACACAATCCTGTTTATTCTAGTATATGATAACCATCTCAGACGGCTTTTATTGAAATCCCTTTACTTAATATATACAATTCATGTCACCGAAAGCGGTAACTTTTCTTCAAATCTCATCCAAAATTGAAATCTGTACTAATTAACTGACTACTGTGATACATTCACTCAAACATTTCTTTTTTCTAATTAATCATGAAGTCAAGATAAAGTCAATAGTGAATCAAGAATTCGAGTTTCTTCGAAGCGTGTTAAGGGGATAAGATTCGGCTGTATTGAGTAATTCTTTGCAAAAACTTATGATTAGCCTTTAAATAGTCCTATCTTGAACGCCGAGAATTTATTTCAACCAGGTACAAAAAACTTCTTTGTTGAGGCAAATTGCTTTTATCCACTTGGCTTCCAAAGCTCTTTTCTATGTTTGGTATCTTCGGTCAACTGCAGCGTGCAGCTCTATTCATATTATCATCAGGTATCATCTTTGCTAGCTCTATGTGTTGACACAGTATTCATTAATACCAACATTATCCGATGTAGTGTAACGGCTATCACAGTCCGCTCTCACCGGGCAGACCGGGGTTCGACTCCCCGCATCGGAGTTCTTTTTTTTTCTTGGGGCGATGTTGAAGCCACAATTTAATATTACTAATTTAGCTGCAAGGACAACATCAAGGACAGCTATATATATTGCTCTGTGCTCGCATATATAACTCTAGCCACAATTGAAATTCGCTGACAATTCTAATTGCAATTCCTTCAAAGAAATGACTATCCCAAAGACCCAGAAGGCCGTTTTCTTCGAAGAAAACGGTGATCTTGACGTAATAAAATATGACGATGTTCTTGTCCCTGAAATTGGGGAAGGAGATGTGTTGATAAAAAACAGGTATGCCGGACTAAATTATATTGAAACGTATTTCAGGACAGGACTATATCCTATTGAAAAGCCTCACATTTTGGGCCGTGAGGCCACAGGTGAAATAGTCAAAGTGGGTTCCAAGGTGGACAATTTGAAAGTTGGAGAGAAGGTTGGATATCTTTCGACTGCCACGTTTGCGCAGTACACGAGGTTTCCAGCAACAGGGAACATATTGCGTCTTCCATCCGATGCAAGTGATGAAAAATTGAAGTTAGTTGCAGGTGCATTACTTCAAGGTTTGACAGCGTTGACTTTTATATATGAAGCATACGACGTGCAGAGAAATGACTACATCTTGGTTACGGCAGCAGCTGGAGGAGTTGGCCTTCTTCTTTGTCAGCTTCTTTCGAAGCTCAAGAAAGCTCATGTTATTGCGTATGCGTCGACCGATGAGAAGCTCAAGTTGGCACAAGAAGCAGGCGCCGAATACCTGATCAATTCCTCCAACACCACACATGAACAGCAGGTGGAAAAGATTTTAGACATAACCGGTGGGAAGGGTGTGGCAGCATCATTTGACTCGGTCGGGCGTGATACAGCGGAATTGTCACTAGCAGTGATTGGAAGAAAGGGAACGTTTGTCTCATTTGGAAATGCTTCCGGCCCAGTCCCACCTCTTCAGCTCAGCAGATTAACTGCGAAAAATTTAAAGGTAGTCAGGCCCACTTTGTATGGCTACATTACAGAGCATGAAGAATTCGAAAAATATACGAAACAGCTTTTCCATTTGATTGACTCTGGTGAGCTCAAAATCTACATAAGCAGGACTTATCCATTGGAGAAGTACGTTGATGCGGCTCGCGAATTTGAAGGTCGCAAGACCATAGGAAAGCTGGTTTTTGAGATACCACAGTGACCCAGTCACGTGACTTGGATATATATTTTACTATGGTGATGATAATCTGTCAAATTGAAAAGCGTGTTGCGTGCACCACCCACAAAATGAAGGTCCGCACAACGCCTTGGTAGTCCAGACTGGATTATTTTTTTGAACTTATTACTTTCGAAGGCGTTGTCAGATTATACTTTATTCTGTAATCGCCGCCCACTATCATAGCCTCTATTTTGCATAGCACTACAAAGAAGCAATTTCTGAACCTCGAGTATTAAATCGACATCTTCTGTATACCTTCTATTGAAGAATATGGGAAATTCGCCCAGTAAAGATGGCAGTTCAACCTCTTCTGTGACAACCAGCGGCTCATCTCCGGATGATCCAGACCCGTCGCGTAAGCCGCGACCTGACAAGACACATTTAACGAACGAGCTGCGCAGCAGCAAACACAATATTAATACCAATAACGACAATAATGGTCAACTTATCCAAACGCATACGACGGCCACAGCTACTGATGACATTAACGATGGTGGAATCACTACGCTAGTATCCCCATTTGATGATGAAAACGACGTATCTACTTGGACGATTTCTAAACGACCTTGTGCTGAAGATGACAATTCCTACGGGCTAGAAATCGCCGCTTCCATGGCACAAACGTTGAACATATCGAGGTCCCCATTAAGGGATGTTACTGAGGAGGTGTGCTCTTCTTTTGACAGCAACACAGATTCATGCTTCACAAATGGTTCTTCCTCTTCGATTAGTTCTACCACAACTCCACCACACTCAAAGGAAACGAATCTCTATCCAATAGCAGAGCAGAGCAAAGAATCCACTCCGGATCTAAAGTCTTCCAAGATTTCAACGTCTTCGGATGCTGCTGAAAGCCTGGCTCACTTTTTTTTAGCCAAGGATGCCTCCAAATGCAACAGTGGTTCCGTCACAAGGAAGCCTGCGTCTGCTGCAATGAATATTGACGGAGTCATTGAAAGGTTAGTTGAAGCGGGATTGGCCAAAAGATCTCCCAAGAAATTCATGGTCTCTGGTGCGGAGATAAAAGTCATATGTGCTAAAGCGAGAGACGTTTTCATGAGGCAGCCAACCTTGTTGGAACTCGCTGCTCCTGTGAAAATTGTGGGAGATATACATGGCCAATTCAACGATCTGATTCGAATTTTCAAGCTATGTGGTTTCCCGCCAAATGCCAATTATTTGTTTTTAGGAGACTACGTTGACAGAGGTAAGCAGTCCCTGGAAACCATCATTCTTCTTTTGTGTTTGAAGATCAAGTATCCGGAGAATTTCTTCATGTTGAGAGGAAATCACGAAAGTGCGAACATCACCAAAATGTATGGCTTTTACGACGAGTGCAAACGTAGGGCGAACTTGAAAGTCTGGAAGAATCTCGTTGATGTTTTCAACACCCTTCCAGTTGCCGCTACGATTGCAGATCGTATTTTCTGTGTTCATGGGGGATTGTCCCCTCAGTTGACGGATTTGAATCAAATTAAGAATATTCAACGACCTACAGACGTTCCCGAGTCTGGTCTACTAGCAGACCTTTTGTGGTCTGATCCACAAGACCCTACACAAGGTTCTTCAAAGGCTTCTATTTCCTTGAGTGGAGACTGGTGTGAAAACGATCGAGGCGTTTCATACTGTTTCAGCAAAAAGGTTGTTCAGAAATTTTGCGACCATTTCCAGTTTGATTTGGTTGCAAGAGGCCACATGGTGGTTGAAGAAGGTTACGAATTTTACTCCAAACGGAAACTCGTTACCATTTTTTCGGCACCAAACTATTGTGGTGAGTTTGACAATTGGGGTGCTGTGATGAACGTCAACAAAAAACTCATGTGCTCATTTGAACTTCTCAAACCTTTTTCCGTCAAAAGAAAGAAGTAGATCATTGCTCATGAGTGTGGTTCACATTTTCTTTGAAATTGATTGACATTACGATTTCGAGTTTGCATTTACATCCATGTTTATGTTCCTACATTTGCGTTTCAACGACTACACACGTTTTCCATCGCCAGTTTATAATTTGATTTTAATAAACGCTTTTAAGTTACTTCAAGCAATCTATTTGTTATGGAAATGATTATGGTTTTTTTTGGTCCCTCCGCATTTGCATATCACCTCAGAAGGTATAACCTTGAAAATTTCGTTATCTTGAAGTTTGATTGGATGTGGCCCATCTATGGTACACAGAGAATCAAGAGTCACCACGGACGCTGCTCTGGACATTCCTGTAGACTTCAGACCTGGTGAATTTTCTGTTTGAGGGGTAGCTTCTTGTTGGCTATCATCGCTACCATCAAACTTCTCATCCTGCGCGTTTGCTGGATCATTAAGTGAAAGTGCGCCAATATTTGGCTTTTCTCCATCGTACTTTGAATGAACAGAGATGGTTAAAGGAGATTCAGGAGAACTCAAAGATGTACAAGATGAATTTTGCTTTCGTTCTTCGAAGTCCTCGTGTTTTGGCATTCCATTAGCCACAGCTATATCCACCATGGATGAGACAGGTTTTTTGGGCTTGCCTACATCAAGCATACTCGAGGTATGAGCCACCGATTGAATAGTTGACGCTCTGGACCTAGCAGAAGCCAGGGAGCTCATATTGGAAGAACTTTTGGGAACCAATGCGGTTGAATGGGAGACAGAATGTGACGAATCAAGGGAGGATGCCGAAGAGCTATTGTGGCCGTACTCGAACTTGCCTTTGAAGTTCGAGTCTGGGTGATGGAAAAAATTGCATTCATATTCATTTTCATCAATGCACATTTCAGCTTGTTGGAAGGTTGGATCATTGAAAAGGTCATAAAGAGTGTATCTGGTGGCTGCTTGAGGGTCTGCTAGACGCCAAGCAATTCTAGCAACACCTGGGTCAGAAAACCGTTTGGCAAATCGAGACTCGATAGCAGGGCATTTGGTATAATCATTCTTTCTGAAGGAAGGATTTTTGGAACACAGCTGAGAGTACGAGATTTCGTAATCTCTATACTGTGGACAAGTTTTCCTCGAGCTTTCTGCAAACGGCGTACCACCATAGAAGAGAACGAAGAGGAGCAACCCTAATCCCCAATGATCCATCTTGAAAGGGTTATAAGGAGCTCTTTTGGATACAGGTACATCGTGCAATGCTTCAACCTCTGGAGGTTGGTAAGGAGGCGAACCAACTAGCTGTGTACTATATTTGATGTCCGAGCTGAAATCACCAGGAATCTGGTGTCCATAATCAGAAACACCAAAATCTGTGAGTTTAATACAACCGTTAGCAGTCAACAAAATGTTCTCCGGTTTGATATCTCGGTGGACAATGTCACATTCATGCATATACTTGATTCCGTAAGCCGTTTGTTTGAACAGACACAATTTCTCTGCGGGTGTCGTGAGGGACCAGTTAGGGGAGGTCATGACTGTAAAAAGGTCTGCTTTACACAGCTCAAGAACAAAACCCCACCCTCTTGTAAGATTTTGCTGATGAGGGATTCTGATAAGAGCATAGCATTTCACGATATGGAGCCCATTAAAGAGGTTTCTATGAATGATGTATTCTTTAGAAGCACGCTGGTAAAACTCGCTAGGTGTTTCACCCTTGAATAACACAAATTTCTTCAATGCATACACTTCTTTGGGCTTGTTGATTTTATGGATTTTTCTAACTGATGAGGAAGCTCCTGTTCCTATATTGCCCGGCTCGTCCTTCGGAAACTGATACTCATCAAATAAAACTTGATGTTCCAATTTGAATTCATCAGGAAGGTGATCATTGGGCATATCCACAGGGTATGGTAGCACATTTGTATCGTCATCAACCGCATCAAAGGTGCGAGACTTTTTCGATTGAGACGACGAAGTGCTAAATTGAAGACCACTGTTGTTGATTCCGAAAGGATTGTACTCAAGTTTCTGGGGTTTGTTTGGTTTATATTCATCCACAGATGGAAGTCCCAATTTAGCAGTCGGTCTGGGAACTGTTGCATCTCTTGGTGAAGCAATAACGTTGCCGGAGGTGCCCAAAAGATCATTCATATTCTTGTTTGACTTTGATATAATAGAATGGCCCAGACTCGTATTCGATTTCGCCAATTTGCCCTTCGGTCCATAGCTCTCAGATGAACTACGTCGTTGAGGAGCTTCCACGACATGTGAGTGACTCGGCTTTAAATGTCGCAAAAGATTATGCGATTTGTCCTTGGACTTAGAATGATCGGCCTGACCGTTATTCTTTGGTAGGTGATCATCCTGTTCATGGTGCTTATTGAAGGTCTTACTTGACAGCTTCTTGAAAAATTTATTTGTCTTCGACCCAGTAGAACTTGACGAGTCGCTGTCAGACAACGATGATGGCATGGCCAAAGTGGTCTTCTTCCAAGAGTCGGCTTTTTCACGTACAAATTATGGTATCTTGAATACCAAAAGCCTTGTATCCAGAAAAAGCGGCTGCTGGAATGTAATGAAAGAATTCTTCCGTGGTAGAGCACTGCGTTTATGCCAAAGTAGGTCAATACACCGAGAAGTCTTTTCTATTTATTTTTTTAATAATATTTTTCTCTGCACGCCGCATACAAACTTACCGCATGCGGGGGGTGGGGGAGTATTGGCAATTTTGGAGCAGACAATTTCTACGGTGACCGGAAAAATCTCGCGGTTTGCCTGCGGCACGAATTTTGTTTGATTGATCCACACGTTAGTACAAAATCGGCTGCCCACTTGTATGAAACAGCGTTGCACTAAAAGAATCAGCCCACAAAAGCTAAAGTGAACAGTGCTTCCCAGAACCCTTTTGGAAAACATCTTCAGGCAAAAAACTCTGGGCAAAAATCAGGGGATGTCACGCTTTTGCACCAAACTGTGAATTCGTGAATTATAGAGATTTGTTGAATATTGGCCATCGAGAGTCATTCTTCAGCTACCAAATTGTAGCGTCAGCACTGTTGAAACTGTTAGTGTGCGTAGAACTCATGTCCGTCGAAAAAGACAAAATCAGGACTATGATGGCCGACAGACTAGTGTTCACACAAATTCCCTGCTAAATAACGATAGTATGGTCTGATGCTCACATATTCAGGACTCTTCGGAAAACCTTATGTCTGGCCAAATATCAAGAAGCTGCCTGAATTATACACTCATTTCATTCGATTTGCTTCGAGTTAGTATAAGACTTCCAGTTGAAGTAGACTGAATATGAATTCGGTGAAGTTTCTACAGCATAACCGACTTCACATTGATCACATGAAAGGATTTATCCCAAGCATATTGATAAGCTGTCACCTCTTCACCCGAGCTGCCGTAAATTGAGGCCTCTGGGTGCCAATCCTGGAGACAGCAACATGTCGCCATAAGTAGTCAACAAAGAGCTGCTCCAGCAGCGAGATCAGCATGGTTTTTATTACGAAGCATAGAAAGGAACACGTTAACAGACTGGGCCGCAAGAGAGTTTCTCAGCTCAAAGGATCTCACCTCTTAAGCTCATTCAGTCTTGCTTGCAAGTCATCATCAAGCCCACCATCAGCACCGACAGCCATTGCTTGATTCTTGGACCCGGTAATAGCCTCTGCAGACGCATGCCCAATGCCGTCGGGTACACTATCCGAGAGCTTTGTGTTAAGGTCAATACCCATTTCGTCCAAAACTTTGCCGACAACCTCGTCAATTTCCTCTTCATCGTCCACATCAATCTCGTCGTCCATAAGGTCATCCATCACGTCGTCTACCATCTCTTGTTTTTGATCCATTATGTCCAAAGATTTCTGAAATTCCATGGTTATTCTAGATAACCCTTGAATGTTCATTTGACCGTTCATACCGTTTAGCAGACGGGCTGCATCTTTCATGGAACTAGTCATTTGATTAGATGATCTCATAGTTTGTAGTCTGAGGGAAATAGCTTGTAGTTGTGTTTTCATTTTATCAAACTTTTCCACCTGCTTTCTTGTTCTTATCAAATCCCGGGCCTGGACCTTGATAGCTTTCATTTGGTTGGCCCTTGCAGACTTTTTGATATCTTGTATCAACTTTTTTTCCTGTTGTTGTAACTTCACCTTCTCCCTTTCTAGTTCTCTCTGAGTTCTCTCTAGTTGTCTTTGGTTTCTTCTCATCTGCTCCTGAGGCGTAAGCCTTTTACCAAAGAGCCAATTAAACATGCTGCTAGAAGTCGAAGAAACCCGAATTAAATTCCTATCTGTGTTTTCTACACCTTTGACAGACTGTGTAAGGATGCTATATAAGAACGATATGTAGTCGAAATTTTTTTAGGTAAAACCAAATATTGAACAAAAATGCTTTACGAGTTAGCCGCTATTGCGAGGGTGGCTAACCCTTTAGCTGCACATGTTGAGGCAAAAGAGTACGTTTGATTACAACTTTATATCTAACGTATAGGTTGGCTACAACGTTGGGAAAGATGATCATTAGAAATAACGGTGTCGTTCGAGAAGTGATCGGATTGGGGCTCAAGCCATTACCCAAGATCTTCAAGAAAGCGGGCGAAAGACATTTCCAGGGCTCTCATTTTGTAATATTATTTGACTCCTCTAGTGCTGTCCAGCGTGAAATCCTCAGATCACTTAAAAACGATCCAAGAGTCATCAGATCGTTTTTGACTAAAGTGGACGATTCCAATGATTACAATGCTGGCTCTTCAGTGACAAGGGCCATCAAGGCTATAAAAGAACACGGGTATGAGAAATCGATACCACTATAGCTCAAAGCTTCTGTAAATAGTTAAAGGGAATGAAGGGATTTAATGGAATATGTAAAACAGCAGGTCATGCTAGTCAATGACATTTTTAATGTCATGGTACAGTTTTTCCTGCCCGGCGCCAGTGACAACTGCTGAATGGGAGCCGTACTGTGGCTTTGCATGGACAGGAACTTTGGGCTTTTGCGTTTTAAAACGATGCGATGGGTCTTCAATGTAAACGGGCTGCGAGGGGCTCATCAATGCGTTTAGCAATGGATTGTTGAGCGAGCGGTAGAGAGAAAATTTCGTGCTAGGTTCTTCCGTGAATGAAGAGCTTGGTAGAAATGCCGTGGAGCGCGGTGATGATTCCTTTAGCTTTCTGTCGGTGACTTTCATTTCAGAAGCCTCCATAACTCCTCTGATGTCTTCTTCAATGGATCTGGCTTCCTCAAATGCATGCATCAGTAAGGGAAGCTTCTCTGTGAGAGTAGTCTTATGCAGTGAAGAGTTGTGAGCAGCACTGAAGCTACGAAACCTCTCGGTTTTGGCTCGTTTCATATAATCTGCCTTTTCTGGGTTTTCATCATCACCATATAAGGTTTCAGACATGGTGATCGAGGAGGATGCTGGAGAATCCGGTCTTACTCCCAGCTCATCCGAGCTAAATTCAGGCAACGACAAAACTTTTTCTCGTTGACGTGCGAGTCTGTCTAATTTCATGGTCTCAAACATCTTTTCCACTTCTGTAACAATAGAGATACATTCCATAGCTCCTATTGTGTCACCTGTGCTGATGCAGTCATTGATCTGTTGGAGCAAATTGTTGATAAAGAGTTTGTAGTTGATGACTGTTTCTTCTGTTATGTCGCCAAACTTACGGTCTTCCTCTTCGTAAATAAGGTTTTCGAGATCTATTCCTATGTTCACCAATTTTGCCTTCGAGTAATGAATCGACACCTGGTCAATTAAGCTGGATCTCAATTTCATCACTCTCAACATCAACTCGGTTAAAATTGTTCCGGGGTCACTGATCCGCTGCATGGGGGTCATAAACCGTGCTCCTGCGTTGACCTCATCTATCTCTATTCCCAACTGCTGCAAAACTTTATGTAATTCCAAACAGTTCCTAGCAACTTTTCGAGCGAGCCTGGAATTGAAGGTACGCTTCCTTTGGTCTTCTTCATCTAGAATCAACGATTGAGAAAGCTTAAATTCCAAAGTCTGAAACTCCCAGTTATAGATTTTGAGCTCGATACTCTCAAGATCTTTGAGAATCTCGAACGATTGTATACACAAAGTTTTGATTTCGTGGTCATTTATGCTGTTTATGTGCCGAATCAACTCGTCCGACTTGCATTTGTCCTTGTTCAATTGGGTATCTTTCAGAAGACAAACCAAAGGATCTACGTATGGAGCCAATGTTTCCATATTGTTCCAGTTTTGATCTTTTGTCACAATAATATATTTATCCTTCCACCTGTCAAAGTGGTGTGCTTCCTGCCATTTTTTTTTTCCACCCCACATCAGATCAAGAAAGAAGGCGGTGTAAAAGCAAGAGAGGACGAATACTAGATCACCACTGCGTACTGTAAGAAGCTACCGAATGCCACACTGATCGTAGCAGAGTATGCCATATACGACGACAGTAGATGCTGCATACTAATTTTGGATTTTGCTGTCTGCTATTGTTTCGAATACAGCGCCCTGGAATTGTTTTTTAACTCCGGAAGGTATACGAAAAGCTGCATATTAAACTATTTGCCTTCCATTAGCTTTTGCAGCAATTAGATCCCCATGTCCGCAACTAAGACAGCTCATCCGGTAACTCTCCAGGAAAAGGAGAAACCACACGTCAGTTACTGGGACTCGCTCAAATTGTATTGGTCCTTCAAACCTCTCAGTCACTATGAAGATCAAATTTTGTCTTTTTTGCCCTTTTATCCCAATCCCACCGACAAGAAACGTGCCGAAGTAATCAATACTCTGATAGACGACAAGAATAATTACATTCACGAGTTCCTGGTGGAGAACATTGAGAAAACCGATGGCGTTGAACAGCTGGACATCGTTCTGGTGCATGGTTATGGCGCAGCATTGGGATTCTTCTATGCTAATTTTGACGGACTCACAAAACTTCCAGGAACGAGGCTGCACGCAATTGATCTTCCTGGCTTTGGTTTATCTAGTAGGCCACCATTTCCGAATCTGAAAGGTGACACTGCGGACGATGTGACCAAAAGTGAGGATTTCTTCATTGATGCCATGGAAAAATGGAGAATAGCAAAAGGGCTTGATCGGTTCATACTAATCGGACATTCACTAGGGGGATACCTGTCTTGCTGCTACTACATGAAGTATGGAGCAGGCGTTGTCAACAAGATTGTGCTAGTGTCTCCGGTTGGTATTGAGCGGTCCGATCTCTCGTTTTACGTCACAAAGGAGCACGCTCTTTCGATAGACAAGGAGACTGAATTGGCCAGAAGAGAGGGCATCGATTTGACGAACGAATTTACTGATCATCAAGCTGATCACACACAAGTGGAAGAGGTTGATGACACCAACGACGTGGTTTCCATCACTTCGGACTCGGGTGAGACAGATACTTCTAGTTTGATGACCCAAGTTAGAAGAGCCCCTCAAGTTGGCAAGTTATTCACGCGCCTCTGGGAACGAAACTATTCCCCCTTTCAAATTTTGAGATTGTTTGGCCCTTTTGCAGGCAGGCTGGTTTCAGGATGGACGTTTAATAGATTTTCCCATCTACAAGACCCAAAGACTCTTCTTAAAATTAACGAGTATACTGCCAAAACTATGCTTGCAAGAGGCTCTGGAGAATTCGCTCTCACCAGGCTTCTTGCCCCGGGGGCTGTTGCCAAATTACCAATATCTGAAAGGTTGCCTGATAAAATTAAGATCAAATCGTTGTGGCTATACGGTGATGTTGACTGGATGAGCAAAGAAGGGGGCTACGAGATCGTGAAAGAAATAAACGAGAAAAACAAGGACAACGAGAACGCGAGGGCTAAATTCAGAATTGTGAAGAACGCTGGTCATCACGTCTATTTGGACAATGCCCCCGATTTCGAGTATCAGGTGCTAAAATTTATAAATTGTTAGTTCGGAACTAGAAAAACCTAAAAAAACAAGCCCGACGCGGGGCTCGAACCCGCAGCCTTGTGATTAAGAGTCACACGCTCTACCGATTGAGCTAGCCAGGCTTTGTTGCTTTCACGAGTCTCCAATTCAGTTCTCTAACAATCAGTATGAGGCTGGCACCTTCTAAAGATCGTAAACTAGTTTTTTCGTCAAAGCTGAAAAATTTAATAATTATATATTCGACGTCGCCATGCTCCCGTTGGCAAAAACTTGTAATGTTGCGAATCAAGTGATGCACACCAGATCTTACGCTGTTTTAGGGAGACCCAAGATCGCAAGTGTTCTTCCCACACGTCCTAGAAAGAAAATCAGGGTTGGAAAAGCGAGACCGGCCATATATCACAAATTCGACACCTTGGTTGAACTCTCGGACGGATCTGTCATTACTCGTCGCACACAGATACCTAAAGAGGAAGCCAGAATGATTACTGACCAGAGAACGAACCCACTGTGGAATCCATCTAAGCCAGATATGTCGCAACTTGATGCCGAGAATAATGGAAGAATGAGCAAATTTAAGAGCCGGTTCTCGCAATTTGAACATTCTGGTAAGACAGAGGAGGAGGTCAAGGCCGAGCAAGAAACTCTCGAGAAAGAAAGAAGAGAAAGAATTTTGAGTGGTACTGGTGTCAAGCTCGATGAAACACTTGCGGATGACTATGTTAGTGTGTTGGGAGAAAGTTACGTTGCCCCAAAGCTTGGTGGGAGAGTTGCTCGAAAGGACAAGGGAAGCAAGAAACGTTGACATACATGTATATAGCGAAATCATGTTTTTTTGCCCATCACTTTGAATCCTAAAACAATGTCATCAAAAAGGTAATTTTCTGAGTTGAGAATTTGATGAACTAAGTTCCTTAACTTCGGTACTCCTCCACTACTATGGAAGCCCCGACCAGTGATAATGTCCAAATACCCCACATATATGACCTTTTTTCCGCGCAAATTGGTTCCTTCGATAATTCTCTGTTCCATCTCGAAGCTCCACCAAGATTTCAGAACTTGCTGAACGCAGTGTTGAGCTTCCGAGACCAGCAATCCATGCAAATCCAATTTATTTGTTTTGAGCGCACCATCTATTATTTTCTCTAGGGGGTCGGGCGGTCGACCGAGCGAAATGGAAGAAGAAGAAGAAATGGATGGCTGGGGTTTTGATGTGGGCATGGACTGGGGGCTGGAATCAGGGTTCATCATCCAAGCAGCCAGTTGTATGGTTCGATGAACATCACCCCCAAAATATTCCAAACAGTCAAGATAAAATCGTCTTTCTATGTTGTTGAGATAAGGATTTGTTCGTTTGGAGTCCAAAATCACTGCTAGCTGATTCCGATACTTGCTTGCAAGCTGACTATCATTCAGAGTCCAGCCCAGCTGGATGATTTCGCGTACTGTCTTCTCAATGTCTTTTGTTTTCTGATATGTTGCTTTTACGCGATCCAGCGAGCACGAGAGTAAGCTGCTCAGGGCAGATAAACGAGGATCAGAATTGGAAGACTTTACTTTTGACTTTGTATGATTGACCTTTAGCTCGGACAAGTTCGGTGTCCCAACTGAAGACGCACGTCCGCTTTCTTCCGGTTGCCTCAGCATTTCATAGCTCAATAATTCTTCTGCTACTTTCTCCAAATTACCTTTGTGATCCTCCACAGCTTTTTGGACAGCCTCAAAGGGCACATCAGGAAACATCTCCGCTACCTGGAGAGACTGTGTGAATGGGGTCGACATGAGTCAAGAGGATTTCGTGGGCCGTCGCTGATTGCTCCTATACCGATAACATCTATCAAATTCCAGGTGATATAGCGACCAGGCTGAAATAAATTAAGATCGTTTTTTTTTTTTTGAGACCAAGACCGTATCGCCCATAGGAAAAAATCAAGTTGTAATTTTTGTGACATAAGGTTTATCAGTTGCAAAAGAAGCATATTAAAGGCGTGCGTCCTGGATGAGTGTGTCGACTAGTGATTCTGGACGGCTGGTGCTACCTGCGGTTGTTATACAGTACGCGGATGGGACCAGCCAAAATCTGATCATTGAAGTTGGTCCGGCCAACAGCAACAACACGAACCAAGCTCAAGAAACATCAGCAAGATCTCCGGAGCATACGCAAGAGCAAAACTCTTCAGTTGCGGATGCAGATCAACCGTCTGCACCACCTGGCATCCGTGGGATTGACTATCCAGCATTCGACGTTTCCAACGAAGGGGTTTATCGTGAACAGCATATAGCCAACAATTTGCTTGATAATTTGATATCCCCGTTCTATCGGTCTTTGGACGGAAATAACTCAGCATCTCAACAGACCAATAGTATCTCGGTGCCGTTCTATAGAAACTTAACTCCAGCATCAGAACCATCCCGGAATATCATTCTCACTGTTAACTACATCTATGGCCAACCGAACCCGCTGCAGCCTAGTGAAAATAACAACAGTCTATCGGGGTCTCTAATTCTGCATGTTCCGAACATCAATGAAAGCGATGACGAAAACCTACAAGTCTTGATTCGACTCGCAACTACCATAGCATTAAGGACCATTGCGACCTCGGTTAAAAAAGCTTCAGGTATTTCTTCAGAGCAGTTCGACAAGTTAGAGGTTAAAAAAACCGCTGATTTGAAGGATAAACAATGTGCAATATGTTATGACGATTATGAGGACGAAAACCCCGAGGCTAGAAGCCAGATTGGCCAGAAACGCAAGCGAGCAGAAGATGAAACCGATGATATGGGGGAGCATCAACCAAAGAAAATGCGCAAGATGGAAAACGAACTCAAACACCAAAGTGCGGCTACAAACATGGCAAAGAAGGAAGTGGTTTACAATCATGTTCCTGTAGAAATGCCGTGTGGCCATATATTTGGCAGGGGCTGTCTTCGAGAATGGCTGAAAACCAATAATAGCTGTCCGCTTTGCCGACACAGTATGCTTCACGGCAATGAGTCGTCTGCTGGCAGAAACTCAGATTCCGAAAACGAAACTACCATTATCCTGCCTAACTTGGCTAGAGTGATTAGCGAGACCCGACCACTGATTGAAGGATTCAACTCGAGACACCTCACTTTTGTCATGCCCGACCAAGATAGTGTCGAGTCTACGGGAACAATTCCTGTTCCTCTACCTACGCCTGTCACGCCACAGGAGTCTATTGTCTCTCGCTCGTCGCCTACAAACCACACTAGCGTTCTTGGTCTGGTCCGGGGGTTGCTCCAGAACTTGAATGGCAGGCTGCGCAACCCAGTACGGGTCAACGAAGGTGAGCCGTCAAACTTAATCAATCAAGACTCTTTACACCGAATGCCTATCATCCGGACAAATCAACCAGGGCCTCCTCTGAACCATTCATCTTTTCTGACTAGAAGAAGACGGGTCGTTCAGCCCCGTCGTGTTCTCAGATCTACTGGACTTTCTTCACAACAGTTTGTAAACAGGGATCCGCTTTTCCCAGTTGGTGTAGCCAGTCGTCGTACACGCGACGGCGTGCGCACTTCCACTATACCTTCAAATTCCAACGAGGATAACGACCCGCCTGTTGCCGAAGGAGAGTCTGATACTTGATAGTTTGTAATACATTTGCATCATTTAGTGAGTAGCTACCAACATAAATTACACCCTCGCACCGCGACTATGAATATTTCGGAATCGACTTGATCACATATTGTCTTGTCTTACAATTCGTTTGGGCAGCTTGCAGTATTGATGGCTTTGTTGGAGACAATCCAACGCAAGATAACTAAGTATGGGCTACTTCCCAAACTGGTACGGTTTTTGCCCAAGGTTTCCACTCTCCTGACGTTATTGGGTTTGATATGGATCCTCATTTTACCACTGGATGGCCAGTTTCGGACCACATACATTTCGGAGAACGCCCTTATGCCGTCACAGGCATACTCATTCTTCAGAGAGTCGGAGTGGAATTTTGTAAGAGGCTATAGAGATCAGATTATTGAGCACATCGATGACCCAATGGATGAAAGGCACGAAATGCTGTCTTCTTGGATGAAGACAATTGGCTACAAAACCTTCGAGTACAGGTCCGCTAATGATTCAAGGACTACATATGGAATATATCATGTTCCAAAGGGAGATGATACCGAGGCAATGGTAATTGTTGCGCCTTGGACGACAAGCGATGGAGAGAAAAATATTGGGGGACTGGCCCTGACCATGGGGCTGATCCGGTACTTCCACAGACTTTCAATCTGGTCGAAGAATATCATTGTGGTGTTCCCAGAGGATGGCCAGGATACTCTGAGGAAATGGGTTGATGCCTACCATACCACATTGGACGAGACAGGAGGATCCATGGAGAGTGCAATTGTGATCGAATATTCTTCTGAAAGCGATGAACTAGACTACGTCGAGGTCAAATACGTGGGAGTTAATGGTCAGCTGCCAAATTTGGACCTCGTCAATTGTGCCGTGATGATCAGCGAGCATGAGGGTTTCAAAGTGTCGCTGCACAACACACCAAAAGGTCAACTCTGGGCTAATGATTACCCGTCTAGACTCACCACGTTATTGAAAGGTCTATTTTCCATGGCAACTGCGGGTCTGCTGCCCGAAACAGGGGGTGGAAACGGCTGTGAGGCTTTCAGTGGATGGAATGTCCAGACTTTGACTTTCAAGGCTAGAGGCACAGAGGGTCGCGACATCACAACCTTGGGAAGAGTCATCGAGGCCTGTTTCCGTGCGGTCAACAACCTGTTGGAGAAGTTTCATCAGTCATTTTTCTTTTATCTGCTGCTTACTCCCAATCATTTTGTCTCCATTGGAAACTACCTTCCGGCAGCAGTGTTGACCGCATCCAGCTTTGTTATATCTTCACTCAGCGCGTTCCTCACAAATAACAATGTCAACAACAAGCACATTAATTTCAATGATGCAGCTATTAAGGTTGATACGTTTCCCTTGATGAATGGGCTGTTGCTATTCACTACTGTCACTGTGGGCTCGATAATATTTGGAACATTGTTGATGTGGTTTTCTTCAATCGTGTCTTTTGCAGACAACAACAATCTGTACACAAAGCTTACTTGGGGCCTGATCTTGGCAACTACTACTGTGTCGACTCTCCCAGTGGTTCTCAGGTACAAATCGCAACCGTCAGCGGCAATCTCGCAGACAGTGAGAGTAGCCAATGGCTGCTCGCTTTTCTACCTCGCTTTTGCGCTCGTGAGCCTTCTTGTGCTACACTTTTCTCTTTCACTCCTCATATCTCTCGCAGCATTCCCTCTTACCTTTATCAGATATGGACCTTTGCGTCAGAACCGCAAGAACAGCATATGGCTAATATTATCATCGCCATTTTTGTGGTTGGCAGTTGTCGGAGTGGCTCGCAAGATGGAGTTTCAGCTGGACATTGTTAGGAATCTGATCCAATATTTCTCGGTGCCACTGCTCAAACACGAGCTGCAAACAAAAATCTTTGATACTGACTGGCTCAACCCAGCCTTTCTCCAGAATCTGCTACAAGGTCCCGTGGAAATATTTTACGGGCTGCTCACTGGCTACAGGAGGTTCCAGACTTGGACATGGATGGTCATTAGCTTTGCGTGGCTTCCTGTGTGGATTATGTCTCTGATCATCACCTGCATCGATGTGCAAATTGGAGACTTTGAAAAGAGGAAAGTAAACTAAGTATATCAATACATCTCCATTACATGGTCTATAATCACTGGTGTTCTTTCATGAACTTTGCGTGGAATCTCTTCCAATCTTCTATCCATTCTGTTCCTGGGGCCAAGAACGTGGTTCTGACGTGCCAAGTGCCTTCAACTTGCCCGAACCCTGAGCCAGGAACTGCACAGATACCCGTGTTCTCCAAAAGTTGACCACAGTAGTACTCATCTGGCTCCATACCCACCTTGGCAGCCTCCTCAAAGACCTTCTTCGTGAGAGTCAGACTAGGGAATAGGTACATGGCACCTTCAGGCTTCTGGCAGGTCACACCCTCCATTGTGTTGAAAGCCTCATATAGCAGGGAAGATCTCTCCTTCAAAGCCGCATGGATAGCATCTCTTTCCTGTTTGTAAAGTGGGTAAGACTCCTGGCCTTCGGTAGGAGGGTTAATCATCAGCTCGACCAAAGCCTGGCCTGAGACTGGAGGGCACAGCGAGATGGAAGCCAGCTTCAAAAGTTGTGCACGAACCGAGTCTTCAAAGCCAACGAGCTCCATGTATCCACCTCTCTGGCCACACTCGCCAGAAATTCCCTTGGAGGTGGAGTGGAGAGAAGCAAGCTGCACGTCGGCAAACTTGCCAGAGCCGTCGGCTTCTTGCAACTGTCTGAGAACTTTTTTGACCGAAACAAACTGACCGTGAAAGACGTTTTCCTGGTAGACCTCGTCCGCAATAACGACCAGGCCATATTCGGCAGCCACTGCAAGTAAATCAGCAATGGCCTCTGGTTTCAAGATTGCTCCAGTCGGGTTACCTGGGTTGATCAGAACCAGACACCGGGCCTCGACGCCCTGGGCCTGAGCGTCCTCGATGATTTTCACAAGATCTTGGGCGTTGATGGACCAGTCGTCTTTTTCATTGAGATAGTACGGCAGTGCAGTAGAATTGTTCAGAGCCAGAGACGCAGTGTAGAGAGGGTACTGTGGGATAGGAATCAGGAAGCCGGTTTGAGGACCCAGAGAAAGCAAACTCAGCAGATAAGACACGGCCGTGGACGCGCCAGCAGTGAGGAAAATGTCGTCTGGCGAGCTTTCATAGCCGTCCCTGCTGGAAATAAAGTCCGCGACCCGTTGTCTGATGTAGGGCACACCTTGAGAGTGCGAATAAGCACCAATTGAGCCGATGTAGTCCAGAAGCGTTCTAGCGCGCTCGATCAGGTCCTTTGGCAGAACATCGACGACAGCTTGATGGTTCATCAGTTCAGGGTACTGCAACAGAGCCAGCACCTGTCTGTAGAACGTGAGGGGTTTTTGGTCCAGCTGCTGAGGGTTTCCAATGTTGGCGTTGATAATCTTGTTGAACGGCAACGAGTGGGACTTGTTGGCAAGCTGGTTTCTCAGTTCCTCCGCCTTGGTAGGGATTCGTCCACGAACAGCATACTTAGCGTTGAGAGCATGAGGGTTCAAGTCTGAAGCGGTCAACCGCGAAGCAGGCACAAACGTGGAACTGACCTGTTTCTTGAACACACTCTCTGCAGCAGGCATGGCGAAATGCTTGCTGAAATTACGGATTCCCATCTGTCGGAAGCGAAGCATATTTAAATACAGAATCGATGACTCGAAATTTTGCGCATATTTTTTTTTGGGCCGTCGGGACTATATTCTGCTAGATGACCTTTTGGGAAGTTTGCGCGGGGGTCGACCAAATAGAATCATCATCGTTACCTAAAAACCTATACTTTACACACACCTCAGTTGGACTTCTTGCCGAACTTAGGCAGGTAAATAGGCTTGATAGTCACGTAGGAGTTTCCCTCGTCAAATACACCGGCTGCGGCGTTGTACCATGCGATAAAAGCGGTGATAACTCCAAACACACCCCCTGCAGTGATACATCCGGAGGACGGAGCCAGATGGCCGACAGCGAGCAACAGGAAAGTGAGGTCCAGGAACGCAAAGAGCGAGAAAAATGCGATGGTGGACTTCATGGTGCAGAGCATTAAAATAAAGGTGAATATGGTCCAGCCCAGTAGGTAGAAGCCGAGCGCGTTGCTCAGTTCCGTTTCATCATCGTACGAGTCAGTAATATGGAAGAACGGGATAAAGATGGCCGCGTAGCTCATCCAGAATCCACCGTACGACGATAATGCCATTGCACCGAACGTGTTCTGCAGGGCCAGCTCCCACATTCCTGCAAGAAGCTGGACTAAACCTCCGTAGAAAGCGGCAAGGCCCACCACCACGTTCGGGGTTGACACTCCCATAGCTCCGGCATTTATCATTGACAAAACAAACGTCGTCAGAGCGAAAGCGGACAGCCCTAGAGGCGCTGGATTGGCAAATTTGTGAACACTTGGAGGAGCGTATCCCGGTTGCAAAGTACCACCGAACGCATTCAGAAGTTCGCTTTTCAGATACTTGTGACCGCCCAGCCAAAGGTACTTGCCATCTTCGGAGTGCACCACCGACTGAAGGCCTTCCTCCTGAACTGCTGTTGGTTGGGAGTGGGACGATCCCACCTGGTCGTCCCCTATTTGTTTTTCGACGTCCTCGTTAAATTGTGACATATGTGTCAAAGTATGCAAAAAGCCCGAGAATCCTCCTCGGTATTTATAATTTCCACCCCTTTGCTAGCGTGAGAGCTTGCAAATGCCCATTTTCTGCATTGTACTAAGAGTCACGCACGGGCAACAAAAAATGCGTGTGGGGTTAAGCCCTCAGTAGGGTCTGTGATAAATTATTACCGTCGCCCGATTTGGTTTTCGTCTTGGCCAGAAAACTTACGATTTTTGTGGGGTTGCCAGGCGCAGATTTCAGTACAGCACAGCATGCCGATTGCTGGAGCCCCTAGCCATGGCTATATTCTGCGCAGATTTGGAGTTCTCACCACCTACCCCACTTGACAGAAGCCCTTGCTCCTTGAGCTTTCGTCTGTTGTGCTTCAGTACTGCCTCCATAAGACTGTTGAGATCGATCAGTTCGCCCAGAAGGAACCTTTTCGCATTGAACTTTATTCGGTAGTTCTCCAACACCTCCATAATCAATTTCATCACCACCGGCTCCGACTCGAATAATTTAGGGTGACCGGACTTCAACCGATTTAGATTCCCCACAGCTTTTCCCTGGTTGACGGGAAGAAGTAGCAGGTTTCGGTAGATTTGCTTGAGAGCCTGGTATTCGCTGGTGATGCTTGCGGAGTGGGAAGAGGGGCCGGGTCCCGTTGCACCGCCAACCCCACCGGACGAGTCGGTTCTTTTTAATAGCTTCTCTCTATTGTGGAATGGCAGGTAGTCCTGATCCATGATCCTGTCGAACTCTTCCATCGCCGTGGAGCTCGGGAGTCTGCTCAGATCTGCAAGGACGGCTTCGTGCCCGTCCAGCTCCACCAAGCCCTCCAGCTTTTTCGGCAGACACAACCCCAGATAACCGCTCGAGGCAGTTTTTGTGAACCACCCCACGTCATCCAGCATCTCGGAGCCGAGGTCTGTTTGGGAAATCAGCCCCAGAACGAAAAAACAGGTGCCTCGGATGGATGCGTTCTGCGATTTGGCACAGATCGATACAATCTCGTTCACCACGCCTGTCGTATCTAAGAGACACACCCCGTGGTCCGACGATCCTATGTGGCCGATTGCCCACAGCACAGACTTGAGGTCCGTCACATAGTCTTCTTGCTCGCTGCACGGCGTATTGTAATAGAACTCCGACTCCTGACCTGTCTCGATCAAATTGGCATACGAGCTCACGACGCGCGAGAACGACTCAAAAGTTCCAGTGACCTCGAACAGCCGCAGCCCATCCGTAGTCCTCACCAGTCCCCCGAAAAAATGGTACGGCAGCTCGCTGGGGGCCTTCTCATTGAAAAGCTTCTGGGCCAGATACGTCTCTATGTGCTGGACGTAGTGCTTGTTCTTGGACTGGATCCAGGCCTCCATCTCCTCATCGACGAAGTCGTACTCCTGCAAATACTCGAACCCCGGCCGCGTAGCCAGAATCTTAAGCATCAATTTTATGCCGCTAGGTGTTTCCAAAACACCGAGCGACGGTCTGTACCTGATGATTTCCAGGACTTTTTCCTCATCTTTCGCAAATGAAGTCAGTAACTCCACAGAAAGCTGTCTGATATTCTCCTCCGGATCGCACAGCTGGCCCACCAGCAAACGACACGCGAAACTCTCACAGTCCTCATTTTCCAAGAGACTTCCCAGCAGCCGAACAGAAAATAAGCGCAACGAAGGGCCCGAGGTACTTGCCACCTTGCTGAGGATGATTCGCATATGACTGTTGGAGTTGTACTTCATTTCCTTTATAATGATCTTCACCAGGTCTGGCCGGTGTGCTTTTTGGTCCGTTATATGGTACAGCATGTCGAAGAACCACCATTGCTCCAACATCCGCAGCCCGTTCGGGTCTGCTGAGAGAACCCCGAGGAACGAAAAGTACCCGTAGCTGAGCGTTGTCTCCAGCTTGGTTTTGGAGAAAAGCGGGTCGCCTGCCGTGATTCCACTGTACGGGTCTACCTGTGCGAGACACTCTGCTATTTGGGGCAAAACTTTGTTTTCCGTCAGATACTTGACTCCCTCGGCGTTGGAAAGCAAGTTCTTGAAGATCTCGCAGCCCACTTTCACGAAAACTAAATTGGACTTCGTCTTGCGCAGCGATGCAAAACGGTACTTGAACGGACGGTAAAACGACATCAGCCTCTTGTAAAACTTGGTAGTTCGCACAGTCTCCTCGAAGTTGCGCGAGTCGCGAAGCGGCCCCTGCATTAGCTCGGTGATCAAGCTCCAGTTCCATTTGTAGTAATCTTTGGTAGCCAGAACATGAGTATCCGCGACTAGAACTTTTAAGTGTGTTGCGTCGGCACCACACAGCGTTCTCAGTCGCAAGTCCCTGAAAACCTGTTCAGACAGCTTCACATGGACGTGTTCTGCAAGAATGAGGTTGGAAGTATGGTGTTTTCGAAGGTATTTCTCGATCTGTTTGTTGAGCTCAAATGACGGAGCTATCGACTTTATCAGCTGATCTGGGACCAAAAACGACTGCATGTATGAGATTTCTGACAGCAGGATCATTATGCGCTTATGCAACTTCTTGTCAGTCACTTCTTCGAATAGTTTCTTTAGCGTATCCACGAGACCACAGCGAATGCATATATGCAGCACCAGCATGGTGTAGTGGTTGACCAACGAGGGTTCTGTTTCAGGCGAGCTTCGTGCGCTGGTGTTGAACTTTGATAGTGACCCTCGTCGTCCAGAATTTATCAGAGGAACAATCACCGGGCCGTTTTCGTCATTGGTGTCACTCAGGGACATAGGTTTGATCCGAAACAAGTCGCTGAAAATCTGTAGCAAAATACTCTTTATAGAAACTGAGTTGAACGTAAGACAGTTTATCAGCTCACGGATGGGGAGAAAATCGTGCTGGCTGAAAGCTATGAGTCCAGACCAATTTTTCAGCATGAACACGATCAGATGCGCTATAACTTGCAAATTTTCTGTTTTGATATGCGAAATATCCATGAAAGGCGATATGAGCAACTGGACAAGCTGCGATTCCATGATATAGGGTCTGGTATTTGGGAGATCGAGAAGTTTAAGGATGGCTGCGCAAAATACACCTCTTGAGATGGCAGGCCCGTCAACAATGTACTGCAACAGAACGCCTAACGCGTTGGCTCTGTACGCTCTTTCTGGATCCAAAAGAGCGATTTCCACGAGTGTCTCAAAAGCGATGGCTCTCAGTGGATCAGTAACGTCCTCGACTATGTTAATAAGCGAGCGGACCAATGCAACCGGAAACTCGTTTGGGCCGCCTTCAATGCTGACCAAACGTCGCACAAGACGTATGCATTCGCTCCGTTCTGTCGTGTGCTTGGGATCTTTGCTCAAACTGGCAATAACGAAAACGTATAGGTCGTACCTGAAAAATAGCTGCAGTGCCCGTAGATTGGTGACCACGTACCACAGAATCCTGTATCCGCAAGTAACCACCATCTCGTTGCCTTGGAGCATCAGTCTTTGAACGACGTGGATAACGGAAGAGAACACAAGATCGTTCCTTAGTGATTCGTTCTCCTCCAGCAGCTCCACCATATCATTCGTCTTGTCAACAAGGTCTTCACTGGATGTATTTTTGTCGCTCAGAACCTGTAAAATATCGGAAAGAGCCCATGTGGGACTCACTCTATCGCCCGTAAACCTGGATGTTTGTGTCTGATCGGCAAACGTGCTCTCGTCGGCCTCTCTAATGGAAATGCTCGATAGCGAGGTAGCGGATTCCACGCTGTGGAAAGCCGCGTTCGAATGTCCTCTATTGCGCGTGCTTTCGAATTCAGGAATCGCCAATTTCTTTCGTTGACTGTCCTTCCGATCCATACTAACAAACGACGGATACTGGCCCAGGGACTGCGATATACTCCCCATCGAGTCCATGCGGGGGAGCACCGTAGCTTCTGGCACGTCCTCCGGAATCGACTCGTACACTTTGCGGGAGTTCAAAGACAGCCGGGACTTGCCATCGTGAGCTGTCTCTGACATCGTCAAGTACAAGAACACTTTATTTTTCTGTTACGCGAATGCTGACTAAAATCAATCGAGCTAACGATTGATATCTTTTACGGCTAGAAATGTACCTGAGTAACAATAAAACTAAAGGTTGATGCAATCATTTTAGAACATTAGCATATCGGGCTTCGGCCTCTTTGACCACTTGCTGTAATCCCACGATTACAAACTGGTGCGTGAGGTTAGGGAACTTGTTTCTGTGCAGTCCAAACCATTCCAGCGGAGGCGTGGCGTTTCCCAGATCACGTAGTCTAGGAGTCTCGATATGCGGCTCCTCTAAAGGAACGTAAACGTATTTCTGGTCCGACTCCACGTCCTTTAGCCTGTCCTCCAAGTTGACGGCCTCAAAAATTGACTCTTTGTAATTTTCCTCCAGCAGATCGTCAAAGTCTGTTCCGTAGCCAGAAGTGAAGATTCGCAACGCAGTGAGGCGAGTCTTCAGCGTGGTTGCATGGGAATACCACATCTCTCTGATAAAGTAGACAGAGCCCAGCTTCCACCTGACATCAACGTTTCCTCCAAAGGAGCTGCTAAATTTGAATTTGATTTGGTTTGAGCCTGGGTGCTGGAACGCATCCATGTACACGTTCAACGAGGGAAAAACAAATATGCTGCCACCGGTGGCCGTGTTTGCTAGCTTGACGTAGCTCCGAACTCCTGGTTCTTCAAGCGATGCCTCTGTAGGTTTTGACTTGAAAGAAGAAAGGGCCACAGTGAAATTGTCAAGGTTCATGTCCAGCTTGTTCTCCATGATGCTGGTTTTGATCTGCTCAAACTTGGCCCTCGAAGCTCCCACCCTGATCACCAGCGCTTGTGTATCCATCAAACTACTCGGGAAGATTTGTAGCTGCATCGACCCGATGCGGACATCCAAATTGGTGTAGAATTCGTCAATCACATCCAGAAACATTTCCACTGTCTTGACTGTGCTCGAGCTTGAAGTATCGGTTTTGCGCGAAGCAGGCAATGACAAAGATGACTCCGATGGCCCCACTGCGTCCCTGAAAGATTGTCTCTGATCATCCAAAGCATCATTGAGAGTTTGATGGTACGAAATCTTGATATCCTGTCGGATCCGTAATCCAATGGTGTAAATATCCACGAAATTGGAAGCAGTCAAAGCTGTCATGTAAACATTGAACGATTCCATCGAGGTTTTTCCAACAAGTTTGTCTGCATGATTGTCCACACTCTGGTTGTATATGGAAGCCATCGCTTTGGTAATCACTGCTATGCAAAATATGTGGTAATCAAGTGAAATCTTGGTTTCCAACGACCGGAATCCAGCAGACAGGAAGACCAGCGGAATGTTCTCCATTCCCTTTTCCTTTGACCATGATATTGCAGAAGCCATTCGCGCTCTTTCGACAACCAAAAGCCCTCCAAGTCTTCCCTCTGACACAATTCTCAGCTGGCCCAGTTCTAGTTTTAAGTTTTGGTCCCTGTTAGTGACCTTCGTAGATTTGACCCAGCATTTGTCGACTTCTACGTCCAGTGTTCCAAGCGAAAACCCGAGATCCACCTTCAACTTCACCTTTCCCACAAGAAGAGTGAGAATCCAGGGAAGTACAGTTGTGTTTGACATGTCTTTAACTCTGGCTGCAATATTTTGGAGAGAGATGTCCTCGCTCTGATGTGGCTTTTCAACAGATCCTTTGTAGAGTTCGGATGGTAGCCATATTTCGCGGAATATGTCGACGTCCTGTCTCTGCTGTATGTTTAAATACGAGTCAATGTTCGAAATCTTGGACGTGTTTGACATTGTCTTGACACCGTCCGCTTTGGCAACAGTTGCAGATAGGAGTATGTCATTGATTCCCAAGGACCCACTAGTTTCCTTCGAGTAGACATGTTGCAACTTCGCTCTCAACTTTTCAATACAGATAGTGGTGGTGATCAAATCTGTATCGGTGTTGAAGTGCCAAAACAGTCCATTTGTGGAGACTGCCGCCTCAACCTTTGCACTTGGTTCACAACTGAGAGTGAGCCGCTGAGGCTCAACCTTCAGCGAGAAGTTGATCTTGAACTTTTCGAAAATGCGCTCCAAGCTGACGCTGACCGGCTCCTTTTCTCCCACAGAAGGACGTCTTTCTTCTGGCTTCCGTGCTGTTGGCAGTTTGCTTTTCTTTGAGTGACTCCTATTTGCAAAAGCCTTCACACTGTTAACAAGACTGACAATCACGGGAACACAAGATGCTGACAACGCGTTGTCTGTACTCGAAGTGACAGCCTGAATCAAAACGACGTGCTTTTTTACCGAGTCGCGACACTTGATATACTCTGTGGCAATCCTCACGGATGGGGCCTGGAGGCATAAAGATGTAGGCTTACGGTTTGAATCTGTTGTAGGATTGATGATCATGATTGAAGCACCGTTGAATGCAAAGATACAGCCAATAAGTCTCAAGTTCGAGTGGATCGAGGAAAATAGTGTTGCCGAGCCATCTGCCGTCTCGGCCTGTGCAATCTCATGGAAAACCATAGACTCAAGTTTTTCTTGAACGTGAATAACGGACCGTGCTAGTCTATCGGCCACAGAAAATATCGTAGTTTCCAGCTTGAAATCGACCTTATCGCCATGAAGTTCAGCATAGATATCTCTGCCTTCCGGCGTTCGCGAAACTTTATAGTCAAGCTCAAATCTAGGGAAATATGCCCTGTTAGCGCTCAAGCTTTCATCGCCAGTGGAGTAAAAATTCATGGAGCTGTTTCCGTGAGCAGTTGCCAAGTACATGCTTGAGACGAGCACATTTCCTGTTTTTGTGCTGCATACAGTCTCAGCTTTTTCGTAACCAATAATAAAGCCAGGAACATCCGATGCATCTGACAGCAATCTTTCTGGTTTCGGAAGCAGCCAACCAATACACATGTTTTTGGACACAATTCGAATCGAATAAACACTCAAGAGGTCCCAAATCTCTTCTGCACTGACGTTCTGTCTTGGAGTAGGTTTGCGAGGGAACTGGTAGGTGTTGAATTTCTTTTGGAAGTCGAAATAAACGTCAAGGAGTTCTCTAGTGAAGTGCGGATCCAACACAAATCTGCAATGCTCGCTGATCAATTCAAGCTCGTGGAGTTTTTTCTCACTTGAAACTGACGTTGAACCTTTCAATTCCAAATTGACATCACAGATGGTGAACCTAGAGGTCTGAGGACCATGAGAGAGCATACTAACTTTCGTGGAGGGCAGCTTCAAGAATCCTTGGGGCTTGTTCCCGGTGTAATTGAAATCAGAGGTGACAAACTTCATTGTGATTTTGCTACAATCGAGGAACGTCTGATTTTTGTTGAGAAGACAGGTGAATGATAAGCTGTCCAGAGCGACGGCAGCAGTGGCTTTCACAATGAAGGAGGAATCTCCTGCTTTGGACACGTGATTGCTTTTGTTGCCCAACTTTTGAGATAGACTATGGAACCTTGTCTCAAATTTTCTAAAGTATTCCAGCGCAGCACGGTAGTCAGATTCGGCAAGTTTCGCCAAATAGATGACGTTACGCTGTGAGCAATTTATTCCAAGTTGATCTGCATGCACCTGGGCAAATACATCAAACCTACCATATCTTTCAATAAAGCTCGTTAGAAGATTCAGATTTCCAACAAAAACCGTAGCAAACTGTACTTGCTGCGTGGTGGATGTGGAAATTATTCTTGAGCTAATGCGAGAAACTGTGAAATTTGACATGGCACCCTGGTCTGAAGCTGTAAGATCAAATGCGATATCTTGGACGTCCATTTTGTAAAGAATTGGTGACAAAACTTCAAGCTGCAAGGAAATTTTCGAGACAAATATACTGCCCGTTACCTTCCCTTCCAGCTGGCCTAGGAATTCATTGCTAGATTGGGTAACAGGAGATTTCTGTCTTTGAGATCCTCTCTCTTGGTTTCGTTTCAAATCGTTAATAAGTGGGGCCAACAAGTTATACTCTTCATCGATCAGCACATCTAAAGCCTTTAGGTAGAAATCTGAACCCGACCCTGCAGAGATATTGATACTTGAGGTAGACAAGTCCACGTAAACCTGACCGTCACCCGCCGACCCTGCCTTGGAGACAAGCAGTGAGTTTTCAAAACACTTCAATTGTACTAACTTCATTTTATCAAGCATGAAATCAACCCCAACCGAGGTATTGTTCAGTAGCATAGCAAAAATCAGATTCTTTGCACTTTTGACTCCAGACAACGTTAACACCCAATTACTACCACGGACATTGACCGATGATCTTTCAATTGCAACCTGGTGAGTGAACTCTTTCACAAGTAGACTCGTGCTAAAAAAAAGTGGGTTTGGCTCCGTTGCGTTCACAACTTCGACAGTCTGGTCTGCACTGGATTTTGATGCCATGCTTGCAACCAAATCGCTGATATAGGGAATCGATTCTTTCATGGAGGTGACACTGGTATTGAAAGCTCCAATGGAAACCCCAACATTGATCTGATCTTGGATGTTTATCATAGAAAGCTCAGTGGCCATCTGATATAACTCCTCCGACAGCTTTCCTTTACTTACGGCAAGCTCCAAGTTCTCAATCACCACCAAATTGCTGAAAGGATGAACACTGAGTTTCGACGTCGCAAATGCCGCTGTCAGCGAAAATGATTTCTGTTCGGCCCTCGATCTGGTGTCACCAAACACGCTCATCAGCACATAGCTGGTGGAGATGTTACTAAACTCCCACCTTCTCCAATTGAGAAATACATCGAACACCCTTTCCTTGGCGTCTTCCGGAGCATTCCAAGAGTGCTCATCAAATCTTTTCTGTGTGGCATCGTGCCAGCTTTTGGGCAAGTTGTAAGCAATATGTCTGATTCTGGTAATGATCTTCCAGCTGTCTTCACGCCTGATGTGCTCATCAGAGAACTTGCTGATGTACGACGGCTTGGTGATACACGACGGATCATGGCGCACTGAATAGTCCGTTCCCCCTTTGGAAATGGAATATACAGTGTCAATCTTGGCCTTGGTAGTACTCGCCATGGTTTCAGAGATTTCCAACGCTGCTTTCCTCATCGGATCAATAAGGATCGAAATATAGTTCTCAACCCACTGGAGGCTTGTCGGCTCCACATCCAAATACACATGTTCCTCATCGATCATGACACTGGTGGACACTTTGCTATCGTATACATCCACCCTGAGCTTCGTCATGTCGAGACTGCAAACAGACCTGCCACTCTTTAATATGTTGATCGAGATCTCAGAAACATCTGCTGCCAAAACATCCACGCCGCCTTCTGGCTCAATTGCAGCACTTAACGTTGGATTGGATATGCTGATATCAACGCAGTCCCCAGAAGTCCGTGACTCTGTCAATTTCAAATTGATCATCGGGATCAGCGCCTTAATGTTGACTTTCTGCGACTTTGTGGCATGTTTTTTGGTCAAGTGCATTATGAAGTCATTTTGAATTTCATCCAATACATTGGTGACAGAAACGACCTCCTTGTTTGAAATGATGTAACTCAACACCAATGCGATTTTCGGATCAATGTATCCGTCAACAGCATCAAAGCTGCATACTATGGAGTCAAGCTCAAAACCGTCATTTTCAGAGGAAACTTTCGGAGAGGAGTCCGCTGCATGAAAGCTGCTATCATCTGCAAACGAAGATGAATCGGAGCCATCATCGTCTCTCAAGGCATCTTTCAACCGTTCGGGATAGCTTGCAATCAACAAATCTATAGAGTTGGAGTTCAGTGGTGGAGGGACATCAGGGAAATTGAGAAAAGGCCTCAAACCTCCATAGTTTTCATGGTACGTTGTATCTCTATCACTTGGTGCGAGCAAAAATGGGCATCTGTGAAATGGTGCATCATGGATTTTCATATGGGCTTTTTGAGCTTCTTTGCGAGTTGCAAAGTCTGGTTTTCTGACGAAGTCACTCACGTACACTGATGTTCTCACGTCCATCACAGTTTCGGTGCCATGCATACCTTGTAAGACAATGTCTTCAATTTTAAGATTGATTCGGCTATTGTATGTCGCAGACGACTGATCTGATATAGTTAGGTGCAACGTGTCGAGTCTAACCGAGAGACCACAAGACGGACCATTGATTTTCAGCAGAATTTCGGGACAGCTGAAAGACAGATTCAACATATCAAAGAGCGCCTCTTCAGGGAGGTCCAAAGAATTCTCTAAATCATTGTATCCCACCGCAAGGGACCCAAGAGAGCGACGGACAGTGTCAAGGAAAACTGGCTCTGAATCAACGGTTATTTGTCCCGGATGGAAATCCCATCTGCAGTAATAAGTCGGTTCATCTGGAGGGAGTCCAAATGTCCTGTGGCCATGCACTGGAAGCTGTTCAATATAAAGCTGAGGATCAAATCTCACATTATTTGAGGTGGTGCTAAAGATCATATCCTCATCGGCGTTCTCAAGTGAACGGCCATAGATCTCTGAAAAGTTAGCCTGGAGATCCATGTAGTAGTTATTGAATCGGAGATCAATATCCAGATTCTCAAAATGTAGTGCCACATGTGTCTCGCAGTCATAATTGTGTGCTGGCAAGACCAGACATCCATTTTTGACGCAAAAAGAAAAATGTAGGTCGGTCTCGTTTCGTAGTTTTATTCCAAACGGCTTGAACTCTTCTGGCACCGGTTTTTCTCGAGACTTATCATTCATGTCTTCGAGAAATTCTCCAAGGGTCTGGAAATTGATGTCTTCCCCGAAGTAGTTGGCTTTGAGAAGCAACACATACTTTACAATAAATCCATAGCACTCAAGCGTTGTATCCTCACAAGTGCAGTTGACTACAATGTTGTCAACTGTATCTATATCGATCACGTTGAAATAAATGAAAGATCCCGACATCTCGAAGTTATTGGCTCTTCCAACCTCTTTCTTTCGCAGAAAATTATATCCTGTATGCCATGGTGGAAAATGGACAGCCAAGTCAAATGTGGTGTTGAGTTTATAGTCAAAAACCGTCGACTTTCGATACACTGTATCCAAAGGAATATCGACGGCTAAATCAAGCTCGGATCCACAAAAGGAAACATATATGTTGTCATTATAGTCTAGAGGATGGCTGACAATATTTTTTTCGTTCAAGTTCAGAGAGATATTGTAGTTGTAAACCTTCCAGTTTATCTTGTAGAAGAAGGGACGGAACAACTCGTAAGGAGTTGGATATCCCGAGCTGAAATCCCCAAACATGTCTGTGAGCAGCTCAATGTGCTCTCTGAGTAAGTATAGTTCAGCATTTGTAGACCTGTTTTGAAAGATCCAAGTTGCAGGACCGTTCCATTGCAAGGGATACCCGACATCTGCATTTATGCTGTGTTTCATAGCTTTGAAAAATATCTGATGATTAACACTGGAAGAAATGACCGGGTTATTAAAATCCACATGAAACTTATTTGCCCAGCCGCTCTCTGCACTGGGGATGTACGAGGTTGAGATATTGAACGTGGAATTCTGTCCAACCTTGAGTTCCAGCCACCCAAACGGTCTGCGCTCAAGTTGATTTTGAGAGTGGTCACTATTGGAGTAAAGAACATCTTTGCTGCTCTCCCTAAATGGGATCCTTAACACCAGGTCGTCCACACTTTCGATAAATAGCTTGAACCATTCGTACTGCCTTTTGGACCCTGATTTGAGACGGTCGAGCGGCTCAGCATCCCTACAGATAGAAGGGAATAACATTTGATGTAGAAAAGCGCGCTCTTTTTCGGCCCACGGCCCGTAATGGATGACTCCTTCTGAAATCGATAGGTCGATGTTGTTTGCTGGAGGCGCTCCGCCGTTTCTAATGTCTGGATCATCAGCAGAGGTGTTGGCTGGTGTTGCTGGCGTGTTCCCTGGGATGTCGTAGTAATAATGGATATCGACATACTCCGAGTCAAATATATGAGTATACCGCGCGTACTCGGACTGCGAGAACACAAGCGCATTGTCTCTCTTGTCAGAATGTGTGTTTTCGTCAAAGGAGCTCAATGTCGAACTATCATAGGACAAATATCGTTCAAGACCGCGCCAATGATGTAACTCTTCCTCTTTAGTCTTCTCACTGTCTTTTTTGGTGCCACTGTGATACAGCCCTAGCTTCTCTAGAAACCTCTTGAACTTGTGGTTTTGCTCCTGATCAAACTCTTTTATGATCTGATCCATACCCTCGTATGAAACATTCGGCTTAAGATACAGCTGTAGCTGGTTGGCCCTAACATCGTGGTCAACTCGACACTTATCGTATTTGGAAGCTGGCTGAAGACAATCAAAAAGTCCTTCCAAGGATGTGTAGGATCCAACCAAAAGAGAGGTTGTTGTCTGGTTGCCTATCACGAAGCCGCCTTGTTTTATCAGAACTTTGAGGGGAAGAATTTTAATGAATTGTGGGACATAGCGCTCATCCGACTCTTCAAAGTCATTGATTGTATTTTCATCGCTGCTATTTTCGCTGCTGCGACTTGTAGAGTACGACTGCTTTTCAGTATGACCGGTCTCCTCGTTCAGCTTTCTCAGTAATTCGTCGTAAACATTCATCCGGTTGTAAACAAACACCTCAAGCCCATAGATTTCCATCAGCAGCCGTGTTGGAAGTAGCCCGTTTTTTGTATTTTCTTGCTCAGTTATGAATCCAGATTGGCGCACGGATGTGAGCCAATATCTCCATGTGAGCCATCCTTGATGAATTAGGATCATCTCGTTCTTGGTTATGATTGTGACATTTTTGAAAAAAAGCCGTCCCCCAAGAAAGGAGACTTTGTAAGACTGGACCTTCAATCGTACCTTATATCGCTTCCATAAAATGTATTTCAATAGGAATGACACTATTGAGCCCATTAACCGATTGAAGTAGAATAGTATTCCGATGGATCCAAGCAGAGCTATAACCCATTCCACCATGTAGACCCATTGCAGGTTGATCGATCGGTTGACTGACGCATAGCCGAATTGTGTTGTAACGTCCATGGTTAACAGAGCATAACTTGGTGTTCAGTTTAAATCAAAATATTTACGTTCGAGCTGGCGCGAGGTGTAGAATTTTTTAGAGATCATACTCGGGGCCATTGACAAGGGAAAGGTCAAAGGAGACCTCAACGGCGAGTAGGACGTGCGTTCATAATGGAGATGATCGTGTGTGGAAGATGACCAGAACTAGTCAAGAATGATCGACCGGGGGTTTTTGTATTATGTAAGCAACAAACTGAGAATCCTGGGCTCTAAACCAAAATTTGAAATATTGTAGTGGCAAAACAGTTGAACATCTTGTATTATTTGACATGTCGAGAGAGGCTCCACTGAAAGCTGAAAAAGATTTCACCGAGACGCTGGACGAGCAATTGCCTCAGATTGAGCAGCTGTCCACTTCAGACTACAAGTCTGCCGTCGACAAGCTGCTGTTGCTGGAGAAGCAAACAAGGCAAGCGTCCGATCTGGCCTCTTGCAAGAGAATTATGATAACCTTGATGGACCTTTTAGCTTCCAAGAAAGACTGGTCTTTGCTTAATGAGCAGATCCTGTTGCTTTCCAAGAAGCAGGGTCAACTGAAAGATTCCGTCAGGGTCATGATTCAACAAGCGATATCCCATCTCTCCGAGATCCAAGATTTGGAAACAAAGATTCAAACGATAGAGACCATCCGCACAGTGACTGAAAACAAAATATTCGTGGAAATCGAGCGTGCAAGGGTGACAAGAATACTCAGTGACATTCTGTTGGAGAAAAAGAACGATTTGGATAAAGCGTGCGATGTGTTGTGCGAATTGCAGGTCGAGACGTACGGGTCTATGGAACTGAGTGAGAAGATAGAGTTCATTTTGAGACAAATGACTCTGAGCAACAAGAGAGGTGATTATCAGATGTCTAAGATGCTTTCGAGAAAGATTCTGGTGAGATCTTTGGAGAAGTTTGCGGACCAAAAATTGGAATACTACAGATTAATGATTGACATTGCTTTGAGTGAAGATGACTACATCAACCTGGTGAAATACTACCTTGCCATCTACGACATCCCAAAAATAAAGGGAGACAGCAACGAGTCTTTGGAGGCTTTGAGACAGATCGTTTACTACAGCATTCTTTCTCCGTATTCCAATCTGCAGAACGATCTGATCTCAAGAGTGAAGATAGACAAAAACGTTGATAAGCTGCCAACCGAAAAGGAGATACTCAAACTCTTCACTGCAGACGAGCTGATCAACTGGAAACAAACTGAGGCACAGTTTGGCGATTATTTGTTCAAAGATACCACCTTCGATCAGTCGACTGAGAAAGGTAAGCTGCACTACAAAGATCTCCAGAAGCGCGTGATAGAATACAATTTGAGAATAGTGTCAAAGTATTACTCGTCTATCAGACTGGAAAGATTATGTGAGCTGCTGCAGCTCGAACAACAGGAAGTTGAACTAAACATCATTGAGTTAGTGAATAATGGGGTTATCTACGCTAAGATCAACCGGCCACTGAAACTTGCCAGCTTCATCAAGCCGAAGAACGAGAATGAGTATCTGAATGAGTGGAGTTCAAATATCGACCAGCTTCTGAGCAGTATAGAGACCGTCGAGCATCTGATCACCAAGGAGGAGATGATGTATGCTGCGAAGGTGAAATAAATAATACGAAAGTAATCATGCTTCACGTTGTTGTAATTCTAGCTCTTTTCGTTTGCGGGCGCTCTCAACGAGGTTATTCCATCGTTCTTTCAATTTGATTATCTGGTTTTCTAGGACAATTCTGTCGCGTTCCTGTGTAGCAATTTTTTGCTGTAGCTGGTCAATCACGTTTTTGAGTTGCTCATACTGATCCCCAGATTGTTGTGAGGGACCATTTTTCAGTAATTCCAATAGATCTCTGATAAACTCGTGATTAGCCATCAATTCACTATAATACACTAAATTCAGTTCTGTAAGAACGCTATTTTTGGCCTTCAGTTCCTCTATTCCCTGCTGCTTTGAGGATTTTTCCTTGAAGTTGATGAGTTGCAAATCGTGTTCAAGCTTGTTAATCTTGTCTTGTTCAATGAACTTCACTTTGTTGGAGGACAGATCGAAATTGAGGTCCTTGACCATAAGCAATTTTATATGCTCGATTAGCATCTGGTTATCGGGTTCCTCGCAGAGCTCCTTTTCCTTAACCGGAGTTTTTTCCCGCTGTTGATTATATTCCTTGGACTTTTGAACCAGTTTGAGCTGATCTATTCGTTTTACTATCTGCGACTTGAGGGTTGTAAGTGAATTGAGCGTGTTGAAGTGGTTGATCAGCGACTCTTCAGCTATTCTGTCAATGATATCTTGTAGCAGTGCAATTGACGACTCGTGACAGCTGATTGAGCGACTATAGTCTCCTTTCATCATTGCCCTCTCGGCATTATGCTCGCTCTCATACACCTTTTCGTTAGCACCCCAACTATGGTACCCACCTCTGAAAGACCATGCATTCTCAATAGACCATAATTATAATTTCAGGGGCTGCCAAAAAGAAGCCGGGAAATTTAATAAAGTCACCTTTTTATCTTTGGCGGGTCATCATTATGACCAACGTCAAGCTTTTACAAAAGGACACTATCACTCTAGACCGATTCTGGGACATCGCAAATGATTTGTTTCATTCAGACAGGCAAGTTGGCGAGCTTAGAGATAGCTGTACAGAGGACAAAGTCAATACGCTACTGGTGAACTACTTGACTCTTGTTTGTGAACATTGCGACCAGCTCACGACGCCGGACACGGAAGAGCAGTTTTACAATGACATCTCAGAGTACGTCACATGTCACAGATACTATCGATCGAACATGCAATTTTGCGTTCGCAAAATGCTATCATTGCTCACGTACAGTGTTGGTTGCAATGAGAGTAACTTGGGGCTAGAATTTGACATGCTGGATAACGACACAAGGGAACAGGTCAACGACTCTATTACAATGAACGAGAAGCTGATACGAATAATTGGATGGATCCTCATAGTCAACTACCAGTCGGATAAGGACGCTTTTTTGCAGATATTAAAAGACTTCAATGGTTTTGAGACTCTGGCAGGTGTACTATCGAACTACTCACGAATATCACACAATTCGGGTGATAAAGACCCGTACATTACAAATTACTCTCCCTATTTTGAGCTCTTCTATGAGCTTTGCAAAAACTACGAATTTGAAAGCACAGAGCTTGATCACGTCGAGTCGCAGCTACTTGAATATTTATTCGAGAGCTTAAAGGTCGTGCCAAAGGAAAGCAACATTTTGAACTTTATGAAGTTCAAGCTGCTGCTGGTGCTCAACGAGCAGTTTATGGTTTCTCAGTTTTCGTCGGCAGAGATTTCGCATCAGATAGAAAACCGGTTTTTCATCAAAATGACAGAGAATGGTCAACGATTCCAAAATTTCAACGAGGTACTTATATTGAACTTCAACAGAGAACAGGACCACGTCCTCCAAATCCTCATGCTCAAGGTGCTGTACCTGGTATTCACCACCTCCAACACGTGCGGCAAATTTTATATTAACGATCTCAAGCTCATCATAGATATCATGATCCGAGAACTGTTCAATCTGTCGACCGTGAAGGAAGAAGCGCTGATCAACACATATTTACGCGTGCTGTATCCGATGATACTCTTCTCGAGCATCAGGGAAGAAGGCTACAAAAGAGACAGCATGTCTGAGGTCCTCAGATATCTTGTCGGGGCAGAACAGACCTCAGAGACTACCAAACGGCTGGCCGAGCGGTGCCTGGTGCTGGATTTTTTTGACGAGAAGTGTGGCAGTCCTTTAATTACACGAAGCGCTGCGCCATACATTCTCTCGCGTGAGAACTCGTCGCAGTCGTCTGTGGTGAGCGAGATCGACTCGCCTGACTCGCCAACTGCACCTGTCGACCGAAGCAGGAGCAATTCGTCTATCTCGTCGCAGGATTCCAAGGGAATCCATCGCAAGCGGCCACCTCCCCCGCCTCCACGCCGGTACACCCAGAGAAATGGTTCTGAGCTGATGCTGAGTCGGACCAAAGTGGCCAATAAATAGTGTGTAATTTAAAATGCTAAAAATATTTATTTATTAGTCTGGAGGGAGAATCCTAGAATATTGAGCATCATGTCTTTTGCTTTGCGATGTCTCCGGCGCTCACCAATATGGAGAAGACCGCTGCTCGTGCGATATCAGACACAGTACCCAACAAACGTGCCACCGAATAAGATCTTGCAAGATCAGCATGTGTTGCGCACGGGACTGGAGAGGTTTATTAAAAAGCAAGCAGCACGACCAGTGCCAACTGTGGCCCTTAACGACCTTCTCAAGTTCAACTCTGCAGCTTCGCACAGAGACAAATCGTTGATGCTGGTGGAGAACGCCAACGAGACGCTGAACGATATGGTGGTCCTGGTGACTCGGCGACTCATACAGTTCATGGGACTGCCCTACATTGTGGTTTTGAACGCCAAAATCGCAGACATCTACACTGCATACTTGAATACGCTGAAGGTGATTTTGGAATTTGTGGCCGAGTGCGACCCAGATAGTGAGCTAACCGAAGAGTTCACTTTCAAGATCCACAATTTGGAACAGAACGATTTGTTTCTCCAAATGCTGAAAAAAACTATCGACATGCACACCGACAATCTGCCGACCTTGAGCGAGGGATTTGAGGAAATATCTGGACTGAACCTTGTTGACGACAAAACGTTTCTGAATGACCATCTGAAGGAGCGGATTTTGATGCGTTTGCTGGCCAACCATCACATCCAGCTCACAGAGCAACTGAATTACAAAGGAGAAGAGCTTGAAAGGCTAGACCAGATCGGTATGATCGAGCCGAACATGAACGTTCTTGAGGTTCTGCACCGCTCGTTTGTGTTTGTCAACGATATGGCTGCGCTGAAATACGACGAAAAAATCCGGATCAACCTGAAAACGGTGACAATTAACGGTGATGAGTCCGCCACAGAGCAGGTAGTGGAGAACTTTGAGTCGCCAGACGGTTTGGAGCCGCTCAAATTCCCATATATCTCCAGTCACATCGAGTATGTTCTGAACGAAATACTCAAGAATTCCACACGGGCTCACATAGAGAACAGGGTGAAGAAGCCGGTCGATGTCCTTATCGTCGTGAACAAGCCCAATGTCGAGAAGCCAGGCCCCCAGTTCTACAAGCTAGAAATGCGGATCGTTGACCATGGTCTAGGAATAAAGCCCGAGGTCTTGGACAAATTATTTGACTATTCGTTCACCACTTTCGAGTCCGAGACTGTAGAGGACTCGTACAAGACACTCAACAACACGGGTGCAAACCAGGCCAACATCATAGCCGGCATGGGCTACGGTCTGCCGCTGAGTCTCACTTATAACAAACTGTTCAACGGCGATATCCAGCTCAAGTCCGTTTACGGCCAGGGAACAACTGTTTACCTCAAATGGGTCGGGGTCGATGCTAAACAAATACCTTGATTTATGTACATGGAATTTTCTAATTTATAGCGTGTCACCTCTCTTCGGGCTGTACGCAACGTCACGCGACATAGGACTCAAAAATCCAGCCTGTATGGCCCTTTTAATTGCTCTGGTCATCTGTTGCTGTTTTTTGTGCTGCAGCTGTGTCACAGAGCGGTGATGAATGTTTCCTGTGACAGACATGTACTGAGAGAGAACTTTTGGGAAACAGTAGAAGTCGAGCGGGTTGACCTCTTTTGTGTTGAATGTGGACTGCGCAAGTCTCTTCCTCCTACTGTCTCTTTCCTGTTTAGCGGCGTATCTCAGCTTGGCGACCGAAAAATCAAATGGATCGTAGGTCTTCTGGTTTTCGAAGCCGTTTATCAGCGCAGGGTTGATCACTGCCTGTCTTCTGCTTTCGAGATCGGTCTGATGGTCTTTAATGGATTTCATGGCATTCTTGAGCGTGTACTCTTCGCACTGTCTAGCAGACGAGACAAAATTTCTGCGGAACATGAGCATGAGCCAAATTAGAGTTTTAGTATTTTATTGAAATTATTTTATTCGGTTGTTTTTTTTCTCTTCTTTTACCCGGCTTCTCTATGACAGTGCAAACAAAGACCGAGGACTGTCCTGTTTGTCAGTCTTCAGACGACGCAGGTCCTGGATCCGATCTCGTTTATGGCTGGATTGGCTGCGAGCTGTGCCAGCGATGGTTCCATCCATCCTGTGTCAAATTGTCTGCTCATGAAATTGAAACAATAGGCGAGTATCACTGTCCGGACTGTTCCCCCAAGCACGGCCCGTCGGTGCTCAAACGTAAATCAAACCGTTCGCGGAAGAAAATTGACTACATTGCGCTGAACGAGGGGCAGCAGCTTCGTGAAATTGACAAGCATCCGCACATCGACAACTTCAACATGTTTGAAAACGATAGACCCCTGGAAAACCTTATATACATTGTTCGTCCAGAGGTGGATGGCAACGAACACGGAATAGTGACAGACAGCAAGCTCACGCAGATAATCTTTGAGACACAATTGAAGCGGCCAATTCTTGTTCCGGCATGCAATCCCGCACTCCCAAACTACAAGAACTGCTACGATCTGACGTTCAAGTTTCCCAGATTGACAGTGGACCAGATTGCGGAACAGGTGGGACTCGACAAGGAGTTGCCGGTCATGGATGTGCTCACTCAAAACAACTCGCCCAACTGGACGCTCGGCAAGTGGAGAGACTATTTTAATTCGAAAGCTCAAGATCGAGATCGGATACGCAACGTGATCAGCTTGGAAGTGTCGCAAACGAAACTGAACAACGAGATAGAATTGCCCAAATCAGTGCTGGACATAGATGTGGTGAATAAGATCTTCTCGGCCTGCAAATCAGAGCTGGAAGCGCACGAGATCGAAAAACCCAAAGTCAGCAAATATATCCTCATGTCTGTCAAAGACTCGTTTACCGACTTCCATATCGATTTTGGAGGAACTTCCGTGTACTACACGATCTTGCAGGGCCACAAGCAGTTTCTGATGTTCCCTCCAACGAAAAGAAACCTTGCAGTATACGAAAGGTGGTGCTTGTCAGAGGACCAGAACTCGTTCTGGTTTGGCGATCTCGTGCCTCCAACAAAACCAGGCAAAGAGCCTATAGATCCGGCCTATATGAACAACGGGGTGAAAATCGACATCGACGCCGGCGACCTGCTTATTCTCCCCTCTGGCTGGATCCATTCAGTCTACACGCCGTGCGACTCCATCATTGTGGGCGGTAATTTTCTCAACATGCTGAGCCTGAAAAATCATCTGGAGGTGTACAAAATCGAGATTGACACCAAGGTGCCTGAGAAGTTCAAGTTCCCAAACTTCATCAAAGTCATCTGGCTTATCGGCTGGTTTGTGATGAAATACAATAACCTGTCAGAGTTCGAGCTGCAATGTCTCGAAAACCTCATTCCTTTCTACAAGAGCCAGCTCCAGGATATCGAAAACATTGACGCGGCAGACAAATACCATAAGCGTGTCATAAACAGGTTAAAGAGCTCCTTGCCGACCAGCGTGGTCGGCAAACCTGCGGATTTCGTAGCAGAGTTCGAGCGCTGGTACTCTCTACAAACGAAAAAACGCAAGTACGAAGACATGTAACGATATGACGAAATCCATTGTACGAAATTATTACATCAAGCCAAGATACGTAGACCAGAAGCAGGAGCGCCGACCAAGGTGACCTTGGTGATGGAGCAAATTTTGCCCTTCTCGCTCGCATGGTATTTGGCACCTGTAAGAGCTTCCGTCACCGAAGGAGAACCCTTGTATATTGGGGTGAATGTGCCGGCACAAACGTCAAAGTCTGCGTACGGATCGAAGTCGATCTCCACGGCATCGGTGGAGATCGAATCAGACTTGGCCTTGATCTTGCTGGCCTGCTCTGCTCGTGGTCCAGAAGTGATGATGGAGAGGAACTCGCCGGCAAAGTATGAAGCCAGGGCGTAGTTTTTGTATTTGAATGACTGGGTCATGGCAACCTGGAGAGCATTGACTCTGTGCGAAGGCTGCAACTGGGCTTTCGTAAAGTAGGCTGCCAGCTCCAAATTGCGCTTCACATCGTCCTGAGGCAAAGCTCTTCTAGCAAGCTCAATGGAAAGACCAAGAATGTACTCCTTGCAGACAGCAAGCACCTCTTTGCTCTTCTCTTCATCGTCCGTATTGTAGACCACAGATGTAGCAACAATGTAGATCATCTCCCTGAATACCACGATGGCCTCTTCTAGCTTATTGGCTTTAAACAGCCTGAAACCTTCGTGCAATCCAGCCTCAAGCTTGTCGAAACCTGGCACGTATGGAAGAGCCTTTGAGTCATTCTCTTCCTCTGGGTCAGCTCTCACATAGGACTTCAGAGATGGAAGACCATCGATGGCTGGAATGAAGACCTTGTTAGCTTGGTAGATTTCGAGGAATCTCTTTCTCAGAGGTTCGAAATCGGCTATACCAAGCTGCTTATTTAACATTTGAGCAGCAGGTTCAAATGCCCCCGCAGCAATGTATCCTGCAGCACATCTGGAGTTTCTGACCCAATTTCCAATCTCTCCCGACAAGGCCCCGACATCCTCAACATCCTCATCAACGGCATCTTCATCAACCTCGACTTCAAGCTCTTCATCCCCAAGATCCCATCCTTCGTCGTCGGCAATCGGTTCTGCATCCTCAAACAAGTTCTCATCATCCACATAAGCAGCACTTCTATCGGTGGCACTAGCTTGCGTTTGTGGCTGGTCTTCAATGGACAAACCCTCAAAGTTGCCAAAAAGAGCTTGCTCAAAGTAAGACAAAGAGGCTTTTTCCAGAGGCCATGGTTCTGTGATGACAGTCTTCACCTCGAGAACGCTGTTAGGCTCTCCGAATGAAGGCATCTGGATGTCTGCCTCCGTCAATCCCGCCTCGGACAGAATCGATTCTGCGATATCGTCGAGACCATTCGTCTTAGCCGTGGCATATGCAAGTGGGAAAAGACCAGTTTCAATGAACGTGTTGATTCTCTTTTCGACAGAGTTCAGATAAAGAGTATTCTGGAACAAAGACGAGTAGTCCCCTCTTGCCTCGGCAATTTGTTCCATCTTTGAAAGCTTTTCAGTCTCACCAGTGATGAGGTACAGGAACGAAAGCTTTTCGAGTTTTTTGAGCTGCTGGTAGACAAGCTCGACAATCGGAACGTTACCTTGCAAAAGGGCTTCCTTGCCCAGTTTCTCCCAGATAACCGGGTTGTCCAGTTTTTTTGCCTCTTCCAAGGCAATGTCCAGGTTGTCACATTCGATGGCAAGCTCAAACCTGGTCTCAGAATCCTCCACAAATTGCAATGCAATTTCTGGATATCCCTTGGCCTGCAAATAGCCGATAATGTTCTGACCCACGAGATTGGATGTCTTGATTATCCTAAGGACCTCATTGAAGTTTTTGTTCACCAACGCTTTCTTGAATCTGTACTCAGTAGGATCAATCGTCACAACTTCCACCTCGCCCTTTCTGTTCAGACAGAAACACTGTCTGCCAGCGACCTTGGTAACATAAAGTGTATTCTCCAGGGTTTTGATGGTTCCGTTGTCACCATTCAGCAAAGCGTACTTGATGTGATTCAGCGTAGAGTAGATCAAGACGCCAGAGTCGTCCCAGGCTGCACTCTTGACTCTGATAGTCTCATGCATCGACATCAAAGTCTCTAGCTTCTTATTGGCAATAATGATGGTATGTTTGGACAAAAGAGCAACGTACTGAGTGTCTGCGGACCAAACGGCATACTTGGCATTGCTGATCTGGATTTTTGCAAGCTCCCTCTTTTGCTGGACGTCATAATGTATAACCTCGTTAGGCTTCATCAACAGAATCGTACCTGGACCGGCGTACAAGATGTCCTTGACAGCCGGGTCAAGATCGATAACTTTGGTAACGGTGTTCCTGAGGTCTCTAACTTCTAATTTGTGCGTAACTTTTGAGAAGGTGACAAATCTATTCCTTGCAATGAAGCATGCTGCCGTAGCTGCGCCCTCACCTCTTGGGCTTGGCTCAAGTGCACCAACAATCTCCTTTGGCAAATCCATGTAAGAGTAGACTCCATTCTCGTTCTCACCTGCTTGAACCAGCAGAGAACGCTCGGCAGGGTTGTAAGAGATGTTTCTGATTTTGGTCCATGACTTGCTGATCTTGCTCAAGGACAACATTGGCAAAGACACTTGCTGCTTGTCAAATTGATATTGCTGAACCTGGCTTTCATTATTGACAAAGAACAGGGTGTTCTGGAACATAGTGCTTGCTGGTCGTTCTCTGTCAAGCTTGAAAACCATGACACCTGAGTCATGACAAGTGGCAAAGAGGTTCATTGTTGGGTGAGCAGCAACAAGCCAGAACCGATCGTTTTCCCGCTTGAATTGTTTCACCGGTGTTCTTTTGTTCAAGTCCCAAGTTCTGATGGTTCTGTCCTCGCCAACCGATATAATGAGATCTTCAGTTGGATGGAACAGGACACAGGGAACGTTATTGGTGTGGCCTCTGCAGCTGTCAACTTCCCAGGCTCTCGTCTCGCTCATTCGCCAAAGCTTGACAACTCTGTCGTCACCTCCGGAAACAATCAGCGGAAGCGTCGGGTGGAACGAGGCCCAGTTGACACCCTTGTCGTGGCCTTCAAGCACGTACTTGACGACGGCATCTGTGTTACCAAAAATGTCCTGCTGGGGCACCTGGTTTCTGGCATATTGTTCCTCGAAAGAGCGCATTCCACCCTGTGGAGCCGAGTGCTTCTTTCTCAATCCGGAGATGTCCCAAACCCTGACCGTTTGGTCCAAGGAAGCCGAGACGATCAGATCCTGGGAAGGATGGAACTGCGCCGACATCACATAGTGGTTGTGCCCGGTCAAACAGGCGATTTCCTGACGGTTCTGCCAGTTCCAGATTCGGATGGTCTGATCGTCGGAGCACGAAATGATCCATGGCAGATCGTGGTGGAAAAACACAGTTCTAACGTAATCCAGGTGGCCGTTGAGGGTGAACATGCACTTTCTAGTTTGCAGGGACCAGACCTTGACGGTGTAGTCATCGCCACCAGAAACAAAGATCGGCTGTGTAGGGTGGAAATCGACAGCTCTCACGGGACCGTCATGCTCTTCGAATCTATCAATAAGGGTGCCCATCCGGTAGTCCCAGAGTTGGATGGTGGAAGAATGCAACGAGACCAAGATCCAAGGCCGTTTGGGGTGGAAAGACACGCCCTTAGCCCTTGAAGACTTGGATTCGAACTAAAGAGAGTTAGCATACAGTACACGTCAACAGGTCGAGCGACTTACCTTTGTGAGCATCTTCATCTTGAATAAACAGTTGCTTGGAGCTAAGCAAGAATTGGTGCAATTGAGGTTGATACTCCAAGGAGTTTTATTTAAAGGATGAGTGATGCGTGCTTTGTTTGTCTTGTTGTTCTTTTAGTTTTTTTCCAACGAGACCAGGAGGAAAGGCCGCTGACGTAAGCGAGGAAGGGTGCCAGAGCAGGGAGCGGGTGCAAGGGTGGAAGGGAGGCACCGATGTTGCGGTGATAACTGCTATGGGCTTTGGTGGCTGGACTGCAGTTTTGCCAATTCGCCACTCCCCGTGGGCAGAACCAGAGTACAAGTCCCAGCGTGCAAAGACGGGCAGCTCCACGAATTCAGCTGCCTCGATCTGGTCGTGCATTCCCAATAAAATTTTTCATAAAAATCAGCAACAGGTATAGCAGATCTATTCTACTAAATACCACCATGTCGAGATTTTTTACGACCGTGTACGATTCGGAGGACTCTTCTGACGAGGAATTGCTTTCTTCGTCGGAAGAGCTTCTTTCGTCGTCCGAATCCGAGGCCGGCGAACGTTCTGAGCAGGAGGAATCCGAAGAGGAGGAGGAAGAGGAGGAAGAATGGGCCTCCAGCTCAGACGACGACTCAGACGACGACTACCATGCCGGCAAGGTGAGAGGACCGTCATACTTCTTGAAAAAGGATTTCAAGAGCGGAGGGGACGACAGCGACTCAGACAGCGACGCAGAAGAAAAGAGGGTGGTGAAGAGCGCCAAGGAGAAGTATTTGGAGGAGATCGCCAATCTTGTGGACCAGATTGAGAACTTCTCGATGGTTGAAGACTGGGTGAAGATATCGACCGAATTTGACAAGCTGAACAAGACTGTTTCGAAATATCCACAGTTCCACATTCCTGTGCCGCGTCTCTATATCAAATCGCTGGCAATTTTGGAGGACACCATTTCTGCAGCACAGAACAGAGACGTGAAGAAGAAGCTGAATGCGCTGGAGTCGAAGTCGATGAACGTGGTGAAACAAAGAGTCAAGAAGGCCGTCAAGGACCACCAGTTGGAACTGGACCAATACAGAAAAAATCCAGAAGCGTACGAGAGCGGCTCTCTGGTCGAAACCGAGACTCCAAAGGAAACCCAGACCACGCAGACCTCTGGCTCGGAGGCTGCCGGAATATTCACGATCTTGCGTTCTATCATAGAAACCAGAGGAAAGAGAAACGTTGACCTTGCAGAGCAGATCAGCCAATTGGAAGAGCTCACACAGCTGGCCAAGGCGCCATTCCACCTCATCTCCATCTACCTGCTTCTTGTTCCTATCAGATTTGACCTGTATGCCAAAGCAGCCTTCATGCCTCTGGAACAATGGAAATACGCTCTCAGAGACATCAACGCTTTGCTGGACGTGCTAGAAAAAAACCGGAATTACGTTGTTAGCGAGACTGCCGCTCCAACCGACGATATTGAGACCGAGCCGCCAGCCGACGCCAGCGGCGTCAAGCAGATGATCGGCTCCATCGCCTCGTTGGTCGAGAGACTTGCTGATGAGCTCACTTCCCATCTTCTGGCCATCGATCCTCACTCCACAGAGTACGTTTCGAGACTCAGAGACGAGTCATCAGTGTACACTCTGTTGGTGAGAGCACAGGTCTATTACGAGTCGATCATCTCTAAGAAGGAGCTGCAGACTCCTAAGGGCGACCAGCTTGCCAGAGTCATTTTGAAAAGAGTGGACTACATCTACTTCAAGCCTTCGAAGCTCATTATTTTTGGCGAGAATACTGTCTGGAAAAAGTTGGACGAGTCGCTGGACTCCAACATTTATCCAAAACTGAAAGAGTCCGGACCGCAGGGAGTCGAATACACAAACGGCCTGATCGACGCACTGTGTTTGGTGCTGTATGAACAGCCAAACTCCGTGTTCAGAAAGAAGGCGGTGCTCTACCACATATACTATTATGCGTTCAACGACCAATATTTCAAGGCTCGCGACATGCTGCTGCTGTCTCACTTGCAGGCCACCATACACACCGCCGACCCCCAATTGCAGGTGCTTTTCAACAGATCGCTGGTCCAGCTGGGTCTGAGTGCGTTCAGATGTGGTCTTATCCACGAGGCCCAGCAGTCGTTGTATGAGATTGCCACGTCTCCAAGACAGAAGGAGCTGCTTGGCCAGGGAGTCCAGAGATTCCAGGTTCAGCAGTCCCAGGTGGACAAGCAGAGATTGCTTCCTTTCCACATGCATGTCAACTTGGAGCTTCTTGAATGCTCGTTCTACACGGCTTCCATGCTGATCGAGGTGCCATTGATGGCACAGAACCCTGACTTTGCCAAGAGAAGAGTCGCTGTGTCCAAGTCGTTCAAGAGAGTGCTTGAGTACCACGAGAGACAGATTTTCGACGGTCCTCCGGAGTACACAAGAGACTACATTATGTTGGCAGCCAAGGCTCTGCTCAAGTCCGACTGGAAAAAAGCCAGCGAGCTGATCAACTCCATCAAGATCTGGGATCTTTTCAACAACAGCGACAAAATCAAGGCCATGCTTCTGGAGAAGCTCCAGATCGAGGCTCTGAGAACCTACCTGTTCACCAACGAAACATTCTACTCCAAGCTTTCCATCTCGACGCTGGCTGCCATTTTCCAGATCGAGGAGAGACTCGTCAAATCCACTGTCCTCAAGATGATCGCCAACGAGGAGATCACCGCTCTGTACAACCAGCCCGCCAACATCCTCGAGTTTGTTGAGGGCAACAAGCTCAAGGCCTCGAAATTGCAGGAGCTGGCGCTGAACCTGAGCGAGAAGGTGAACCAGATTGTTGAGAGAAACGAACGTCTGAGCCTGGGAGGATTCCAGTATCCGCTGGAGAAAAAACAGAACAGACCTGAACGTGCGAACGGCGTTGCCACCAAGCAGTAATGATGCATACCTTGAGCGAAGGGAAATTCATAATATAGTATAGTAACAAGCTACCATAAAAAAAATCCAGCTCCAGAGATACTAAAGTAGAATAATTAAAAAAAAATCATCAGATAACCGAATGTACTAGCATGCGCCTCATCAAGTCCCATAAAGAGAGCACGGCCGCGACTCGACCGAGACCACGCGACGGCACAGAGCCCTCCTCCGCAGTTTCAGCTGGACGGAAGCTCACCAACCCCATCAAGAGCTTTCTCAAGCACAAAATTTCTAGCACGGGGCTGGGGTCCACAGGCTCTGTGAAAACGAAACCCACGCCCATCGTGTCGCGCATCGCAAGCTCGCCGGACCTGGAAATTGACAGAGAGCTGAAGAATCCGACAATTTTCGGCAAAAAGACTCACGACTGGAGTGCCGACGCCAGTCCTAGGTCGCTGGTCTATGCGTTCGACAAACCAGAGTTCAGTGCGCAGGTGACGCCAGAGACTTCGAAAGAGGACGAGGAGTCTTTAAAGCTGAACGCAGAGTCGACGGACGATTTCTCCATCGTCGTGTTGAAACGACGGGAGGAGTCACAATCGGACCCCAGCTCGAGCTCGAGCTCGTCGCACTTCTCGTTTGAAGGCACTGGCAGGAACGCATCGCTCAAATACTACAAATCCTACGACCAAGTGAAGTACGAGGAGATGAAGGCGCAACTCAAACAAAACCAGGACCACTTCAAGGAGTTTATAAACGACACAGAGTCGCTCAACGACTTGCAGGAAGACATGAATTTCTACGACGGCGAAGAAATGGACGATTCGGAGGACCTGTTCAACCGAAAACTGTTTTCAAGCGATGAGGAGGCAGACGACTATGAGAATTTCGACAGCCAGAAAAGAGACACCTCAGAACAATTATTGACATTAAATGGACAATACTCTTTCCTTTCGGACCAGGAAGTCACCATTGACGACCTGAGTCCGCAATTGATGGCTACAGACCCGTCGTCGTCCGACATTCAGGACCTGGTGACCCGGTTTCGCTCCAGCAGCATCAAGTACCACCAACTTAAGTCCAGCGACCGCGACGAGCTGGAGTTCCTGAACCAGCGATATTCATGGTACCCCGACGACGAGTTGCCGAAAAGAGAGGCGCTGGACTCGCTGCTGGACGAGATCAACGAGATACCGGAAGATTTCGATTTCGAGAGCGAACGTTCGTTGCCACAACGCACGGTTTCGCCAGTTATGCGAAAACAACGACGTAAACAACTGCTGAAGTCAAGGACGAAATTCAATTATGCCGGCACGCCTAATCCTTCAAACGACCGCATCGAAACCAGCAACAGGACAATCACGCTTTTCAAACCCGTGTCGCGTTCAAATAGCCAAGAATACCATAATCACGACAAACCGCTACCCCAGCATCCTGTGGAAGTGAGTGCCAGTGAAGAGTACACGGACGAGCTCGAAGATAGTACTGAGATGGCAGGCTTATCGACACCGATCCAGCTGCATGGTTTTGGGCCCAAAAGCGACTCTCCATTGACCACTATTAGCGAGGCGTCTTACGATAGTGCGGCTGCACGCTCGCCATTACGCTGAATGCGTTCTCTATGCGTAAATGAAATCTTCGCTAATGACCCGGAGACTTGAGAGCATAAGATGCGAGGGAGACATGTAATCGCGCGAGACCTCTTCTGAGGCTTGTCTCCCGTCTTCCGTGTATTCACTGTCGTCAATTTGAGATCCTGCATAGGAACTATTCCTTGTTTTTTTCATCACCATTGAGCCTGTGCTGTTCTCCTTCTCGTCAGACGAGAATAGGGGCCGGTTCATCAGCTCTATTGCGTCTTTGTAGGTAGCGGTGTAGAAAAGGGGTTTCCGGGGAGAGGATGATCTAGACTTGTTGGATGGTGGCTTGGATTTCGCCTCTGATTTCTGCTCCTCTTTTTGTGACTTCTCCTCAGCTGCCGGTTTGCAAACATCAAAAATTCCTGAACTTCCACTTGGCGAAGTGCTGATATCCTTCTTTGTTTCCTCACCACCATCCTCAAATGTACTCAATCTAGGCGAGTTGAACACCAGCTGCGGAGACAGATCAGCAGCGGTTTTCGTAGACTTTTCCTCGGGAACTGGGAGCTCGGGAATCGCTAACAATGAGTGGGGGACGCATTTTGACGGCGAGCGCGGCAAGTCTCGTTTTGAGGGAAGCGGTTGTGTAGCAGGCCTGCCAGGTGCCTGCAACGTCTCTTGTCCTCTGTGTGCAATCTTTTTGGGGAAGACAATTTCTAGAGGGAACGGGAACCCGTTGATCATCACGTAGCTGGTTTTCATCATTCCTGATTTCGGTCTGCTTGATGGAGGTCGTAGACTCATTTGGAGACTTTCGTAAGACAAGACGCTATGTGTCGATCCAGTTCTCCGCTTAGACTCGAAAATATTACCTTCCGAGCCGTGCGATCTGGATATCTGATAAGGAGGACCGATCCTGGCTTTGGGCGGTTGTCCCATACTGATACCATCAGACGAAACACAGGCGCGCAGAGGAATGTCTGAGTCAGATTTCGTCAATCTCATAGACTGGAAGTCTTTGCTTGCGTCTGATAGCTTCATGTTTCCAACTGCAACCGCTAGATGAAAAAAAAATACAGTGAACGCGGGTTGCCAAGAATTTTGGACAGATCAATTGTAGCCGCACGTCAAATGTACATATCAGTACCTTTGACAAGTACTCCAAGTCTGTTGACGGTATCAATTCTCACTTTCATAGCGCTTCCAGGTTGCGTCTTGGAGCTCTTTTCATCAACCGCTCGATCTTCAAAGACGAATTTGGGCACTAACGATATGCCTTGAAACACATCATCGACAAATATTATATGGTAAAGAACTGAGTCCTGATTGGTTTTCCATATTAGCAATATTTTACCTTCCCACCGCCTGACATCAACGGAGTTTACTGGCAGTATTTTGAAAAAAGTTTCTGACGGGTAGTCATTGGCATTTATGATCGCGAGCTCTCCTAGCTTTAGTACAGGCGATGTGGAAGCATGGGCTTTTGGGTGTTTTTTGCGTATTGGGCTGCTGATTACTCTCCATGTATGACCTTCTCTTCCCCCGTTATCGGTTGATTCCATTGATATATCAGAAGGGACGAGAATCCAGTCCTCATCCTCGTCATCAAAATAAATCTCGCTGTTCATGAGCTTCTCGTACTCCTCGTTGTCAATAACACTTGAGGCCGACTGATCTTCAACAACATGCGCGCGCATAAACGGATCTTCTGTCTCCTCGTAGAATAATGTAGCCGAATCCAGGACTATGAACTCATGTGAATTCTGCAAACTCACATGGAACGGCTCTTCCGTGGTGAACCATTGATCATTCGTCGAGAATAATGGAATCACCAGACATCCGCTTCTAACTTTCTGAACAGTTCTGTAACGCCGTTCAATGTAATAGCCAATTTTCAGCTTGAAAAAAGACTTTGTCTTGTGATTCAGCTTGTAGGTCAATTTCACGTTAATCGTTGGAAAAGAACAATCCTGGACAAATGAAAACAATGAGAACGAGTTGATAGTCTGGTTGTTGAATACCTGGTAGCCGTTATCGTCTACGACTTCATTGTATTCAATCTCCACACAGGAACCACCATGAAACGAGTCTTCTTTTGACAACGTCCATTGTATTCCATTTTTATTTCTCTTGTGTATATTAAAGGGAATTTCCATTTGCAGTGATCCATTAACCCAATTGTCGTGATACACTTTTTCTCCGCGCTCGTAAAACCCACGGCCCTCTCCAGATCCAAAGTTGGTGTAAAAAACAAAATTGGAGTCGTTGATCTTATAGAGCGGCGAGCTATAAGGCTTGAAAGTGGTTGCCATGGAAGACTCACCATCGAAAAGACCTGTCCAGAATCGAGTGTCATTTCGAGCAAAATCTTTTCGACCCAAGTATTCATATGTCCAAGCAGGAGCAAACAGAGCGACATTGGAGCGGTACTTTTTGATCATCTGACATGCCAGTGCCGAATCGTAACCTCCTTTACCTATCATCGTGCCCCTTCCCCATACGTCGTAGCCGACATAGACCTTCAGGCGGGACCCCAAAACACCAACGTTCTTGATATTATCCTGTAGATGCTTCACGTTCCACCAGTAGTTGGTGAAGAAGGAATCGCAGCACGAGAAAAAGTTGTGGTTGGCCTCGGTAACGCCATTTTTGTATAAAACCCTATTTTCTGGGTAAATGTAGGAGTCGTACCATATCAGCTCTGTTGAAGAATTTCTCACATGAAGTTCGGCTCTTAATTGTTCTAAAAAGGGTTCTAAAAGACTGGCTATTCGCGTATTGCTAAACCTTGTCTCAATGTTGAAAAGATAGCCGTCAAACTGGAAATACTCCACCAGCGCAACTAGACATCTGACAAAAACAAACTCTGCGTCTTGCCTTGTGAGCAGTTTATCGGCCTCCTCAAAATCGCGATACGTGTTACCCTCAAAGATGACGGTACCCAAACATTTGATCCCGTTTCGGTGGCACACATTAATCCAGGGCACCGGCGGGATACTGATGCGATGATGAGAGAAATACACAAATTTGTCGACCAATTGCGGGTACTGAAGGAAGTAACGCTGGCCGTCTGGATGGGGGAAGTATCCCAGCGGGTCGTCGTCTTCGTTGGTCTGGTAGCCGCCTTTTAGATCATGACAAACTAGAAGCTTAACATCTTCTGACGTGCCTTGCTGTCTTGCTCTTGTATAGTGTGCGAGCTTTTCAGTGGGTTTTTTGAGGTCGTCGAGCTCGAATGACTTTTCGTGGATCCGTTTTTCCCAGCTTGCTAGTTCATCCAGGGAGTCGAAAAAAGACGATTCGAGGGATGAGAGAGGCGAATTATTTTGGGGCAACGAGGAGTGTTTGGCTGTGTTTCGAGGCATTGGTTTTTTACCAAGCGCGTTGCGCACCTGTTTACCTGAGCGAAGCTGGTTCGATGACAGAGAACGAGTTTCGGCAATATCTCGTAATTTAAACAAAGTGGCTCTGATTATAGATAAGGCGTAGTAAAAAACAATAAAATATTGTGGGGGTCGAGACAGAATGGATTTGATAGACGCGCCGATCGACGCTAGAGGAGGCTAAGGGGGCAGATAAATATAGCAGCCAGGCCTGTCCCGTGGCAGCTGGAGGCACTGACGACGTGTCGAAAATCGCAAATTGTAAGATCCATTATTTGTTTACAACGAGCCGTTGGTAACTGACGTTATTACTGTTTCTGTTTTAAGCCTCGTTCGGCACTGAGCTCTAGAAAAAAAACCGAGTGACAAAAATTCTGTGTTAATTTTGTAAACGTTACACAAGATGGGTCTGTTCAAGAGAAGTTCGCAATCGTCTGGCGATAAGATGAAAGTCAAGCTGACGCACGAGGACGAGAAACGGCTCAAGATGCGGTCGGCCAACGTGCACGACCCGATCCTGGACGCGGTCAACGAGGCACAGCCGTTTGAGCAGTCTGCCAACGAGCACCAAAGACAGTCGTCGCTGGGCGACGCCGGATTACGCGACGTGTTCGGCAATACCATTGTGAATCCAGACATATCGAATCCGTCCAGATCCAGAGACGAGCGGCCCATGGACACCATACGATCGTTCGAATACTCCGTGACTGGCGATCCGACCTATAAACAGCAGCTAGAGACCCCAAGCCTGGGATGGAGAGTGAGACAGGACTTCCCGCTCTACACCAGCAACCAGTATGCGCAGGGCTACGGCGCGGGGCAGCAGCAGTTTGATGAGTACGGCCAGCCGATATACGACGGCAACGCGTACCAGCGGCCTCAGACGTCGTCCACGGAGCAGGGCGTGTACACGGCACCAGCCCCTAAGGAGCCGGAGAAGAAAAAGAGAGGACTCTTTGGCAGGAAGAAAAACTGAGCGATACAATGAGGGCGAGCGTACTCAGCCGAGCCACCCCGCCCACGGCCTTTGCGAATTGGCCTGTTTCTGCGGTTCGGTGCTCAGTCTTGTATTTTACTATGGATGCGATATGTAAGAAATGAATTTTTTCTGTATGAATGGCGTAAATAAATTTTTTTTGTAAAAAATTCCACATGCTCAGAAGACAGGCCAGAGAGAGAAGAGAGTATCTCTATAGAAAAGCACAGCAGTTGCAAGAGCAGACGCTTATAGAGAAGCGCAAACAACTCAGCCATGCGCTGGCTACGGGGAAAAACCTGCCTAAGGAAATCGCCGACGACGAGAAACTGCAAAAAGACTATCTATATGACGAATCGATCCAAGAGACCGTTGATGACGAATACTCTGCGCTTTCCGGCCTTGTGGAGCCGAAAATAATAATCACCACGTCCAGAAGCCCATCGTCCAGACTCTCACAGTTCACAAAGGAGATAAAGCTGCTTTTTCCCAATGCCATGAGACTCAACAGAGGTAACTATATACTCAGTGATCTGATTGAGACGTGCAAAAAATCAGGAGTTACAGATGTCATAGTCATTCACGAGCACAGAGGTGTGCCTACAACGCTCACGATCACACACTTACCCCACGGGCCTTCCGTTACCTTTACTCTTCACAACGTGGTTCTTCGACACGATATTCTGAACGTTGGCTCGCAATCAGAGGCGTATCCGCACCTTGTGTTCGAAAACTTCACCTCTAAACTAGGAAAACGTGTTGTGCAAGTGCTGAAGCACCTGTTTCCTCCAGGAGTGAAGCCACAGTCGCCGAGAGTGATCAGTTTCGTGAATAATGAAGATTATATCAGCGTGAGACAGCACCTGTATGTGCGGACCAAGGACGATGTGGAGCTCAGCGAAGTGGGTCCAAGATTTGAAATGAGGCTGTTTGAAGTCCGGCTCGGAACTATGGACGACAAAGACGCCGACGTCGAGTGGATGTTGCGCCGGTTTGTGCGGACTGGTAATAGAAAGAATTATCTGAGCGATTGATAATTTACCAGATATATTCTCGTATAAAAAATAAAAGTCCGTGTTAAGTACGCAGTCCTTCATTTACATAACCGTGCATACTATCTTCGTCAGAGTCGTCGTCGACTAGAACATCGTCGATGTTGTGGGTGCCAGATTTAAAGGAGTGTTGACTGGCATTTGATAATCTAACAGGGATTTTCTTTTTTTGCAATCCAGTGAACCTGAAAGGAATTGAGGACTGGTCGGTTTCATTATCGGAGTCAGAGCTCGGCAAGTCAACAGAGAACTTCTTGCCTGACTGGACGCTCGAGGTTCTCTGGCCGAGGGGGCCTCGAGCGAAGATTTGAGGCGAGATAGGGCCTCCGCATGGAGAAAGCGAGGAACTAGATGCCTGGGCAGAGGCGTTAGGCCCAAAGGCGGTGTGGATTTGGGGAACCTGGACGCTCACCGGAGACCTTTGGGAGAAGGTGGTCGACGAAACAGAGCTGGTCCGGGACAATCTTGGGTGGTTCGAAAGACTGGCGCTAATACTTGGACGTCTAATAGGGATCTTTGATTCCTGGTCTTCCTGGGTGATCATATCTGCGTACGAACAGAAGGAGAGGGTGGATTTATTTTGCTTTAGCAGGGGCGACGTGGCAGGCGAATTTTGTTGTGCTTGAGGAATACTCGATGTAGTGAGAGAATGGCTGAACGCCGGACGCGGACTTTGGTTGGACGTCAACTGTTCCGTCAGGTTTGAGGTGCTGCGTTTCGTGCTAGGTCTAGAGGAAATGGACATTTTTCTGTACCCAGGCGAAGCGAACGCGGCCTGCAAGTTGGCAGTCGACGATCTTCTTGGATAACGCATATCGACCTGGTCGAGCTCGTCGTGCGAGATCTGCGCGGTGAGATCGAGCGAGGCAGGAACAAAGTTTTCTGTAGAGTATTGCCGAGGCAGAGAAGACGAGATCGGCTGAGAGTCAATTAGCTGGTCCTGGACAAACCGCTCAAAAATCAAAGAGTCCTTGCGCTTCGAGTGCGAGCCTCGCGAGGCATTTGAGCGCGATTGAGATGGCGACGACGGTGTGCTCGGAGGAGGCACGCTCTCCAACGATATCTGGTCGCCATCGAGGTTGGAGTTGGCTCTGTGGCACTGATCTTCATCTGACAGCGAGAGAGGCGAATTTAAAACGTTCGCGTTCCCAATCGAAGAGGCTCTCGTGCCACGGCGCTGTGTGGTGTGCTCCGCTGGATCGTGGGAAGACTCCACCTTGGATAACGAATGTTTTTTTTCTCCAAACGTAAAGTTCGACAATCTGTTCTGATTGGACGGAACCAGATGCGATTCTTTACTGGAAGGTGACAACATTAACGACAACCCTGTTCTTCTTCAACGTTTCCAAAATTTGAAGATAAAAAATACTGTGTACCTACCTATCTTGACTTGTCCTATGCAACACTCTGGAGTTTATCGTGCACAGACGAAGTTGTAAAGTCGTGCGCGCCACAGCACTTTTCCCGTTCTGGTGATGCACTTTCTGCACAATCGCACGGGTAAAATCGAAGGATTCCCGCTGGCGCATATATTGCCCCGACCGATGAGTATGGGAAAACCGAGTTACCCGGCCGCGGTCACCGCAAATTCCTGGGGCGACAAGCACGGCGTTTCTTATTTCTTTTTCCTCCTCTCCTCGCGTAAATTGTTTTTTAACTTCCGCGCCCTCCTGTCCGCTCGCATACACCGTTTGAGGCGATTGCACGTGACCACAGAGCACATGATGTTGCGCCATGTGATTGCTTTCGTGACTCGATGCTAGATCTCGGACTTTGATCCTTATGGTGCGATCCTAAGGTCATCGGCCTCTTTATATAAACAAGCGGAGAACCCAGCTACCGGAAAACTTTGACATTGGGCGGCAAATCATCCTCAAGTCACCCGCTGAGTATAAATCATCCATCCTTGCGTCTGTCAGTGCGTTTTCTCTTTTCGCTATGCCTACCATTCCTCCGGCTTCCACCCAGCTCCAGTTCACCGCGCATGATCTTTCCTCTATGATCGACAGTGTATGGCGCCCCAAGCGCTCGTATGACGACGCCGAGTATGGCTCTGTTTCCAAGAAAATACGGCCATTATCGTCCACTTCCTCTAGCTCAGAGTTTGTCCAGAGCTGCCGGCGCGGAGTGCCCGAGGTGGTGATCAAACAAGCACATTTGTCCAAGTCGAACGTTTTCGATTTGCTCGACGTGGCCACTGATAATGACGACATGTATTTTCTGGGACCAGGATCAGACATCAAAACTGTATTCAATCAGCATAATGCCCAATTCTCGCTTCCGATGGTTCTTTTCTTCTTTGGCGCTGCCGAGTGCGATTCCCAGCTGCTTCAGATGATGGACACTGCGCATTTCAACGGATATGTCCTTGGGGTAACCAGCAACTTCCACGGCCCCAACAGCTATAGCTTCCCGATATTGCTTGATTCGCGTGGAGTTTTGGCAAAACGTCTTGGCGTGACCGATCCGTTGGGCGGCGGAACGTATCCTCTAGCATCAGTGATGGTTTTCAACAGGGACGGACTCGAGCTGGTGAAGATTCTTGTGAATTACGACTACAACAAATATTTCGGCTCGGCCCAGAGCCTACAACAGGTGATTGAGGAGACTTTGGAGTATGTTAATGTACACTAGCTTTTCAACGCTCTAATAAAAGACACTGGATTATTGTATAAAAGCGCTCATGCGACGAGTCGCTGTCGTTCCTGCTCCAATTCTTTGAACTCGACGCTTTTCTGGTCGATCTGCTTTCTGACTTCCTCGAGGGCCTTTTCGATCCGGTCGATCTCCTGTCGCTCTGCCTCCTTGGTGAACTTGGAATTCTCGCTTTTGTAGGGCAGCAGCGAACCCGGTTTGGCGGTCAGCAGTCTGAACATTCTCTCTGTAGGCTCGTTGAATACTATTTCGTCAAACAGTATGCTCTCCACTCTACCGGTTTTCTGGCTTTCCTCCATGTTCGGTCCGTATGGATGGAGCTTCAAATGATGGTAGAACGTTATATTTTTTTCGCCGCAGTCGTTGTTGAAGTATATCTTGATTACTATCTCAAACTCTCCCCAGCCGGTCTCTGACACCTCGAATGGCGGCTCCTCGATGGAGCGGGTAGGATTGTTGTAGGTTTCGTGCAGCTTGAACACCACTTTGCGGATATAGCTCGACAGATCGTTGCCTAGCGGGTCAGCAACAAACACCTTCCATGTGTGAGTGTGGTCTGTGGGCGCGCCTTCGGGAAGCGGGTTGGTGTCGGAAATCTTCTGTGCCACGTTGCCGTAGATTATGGGTTTGGAAATGGAGATGTTCTTGATTCTCCGTGAGGAGGAACTCTGCGGAGGCATTGCGAGGAAGTCAATAAAATAAAACAAAAAAAATAACTGTGCAACGGAGATTTTTTAGCTAGATATTTATTCACATCATCTCACTGAACCCAGTTCCAACACTCTTGGCAAATCCGCCCTCCTTGGCAGCCATCTCGTAGTAGCCGTAAATGGTGGTAACGGCCAAGAGGATGGACGTTCCAGAGCCCAGGCAGCCGGAGAGGTCACTGACAACAGACAGCGCACCGATGGTGGCTCCACCGAACGCAGCAGCAGTAGGAATGATTTTCTTCAGCTCTTTGTAAACAGAGGTCTCTCTGTGGCCGGCAATGACCAGACCCTGGTCCTTGAATTGCTTGGCGACGTCTCTAGGAGAAGAGCCAGAAACCTCGATCCAGGTCTTGGAGAAAAATGCACAGGTGGCCAGCACAAATATAACGTAAATGGCGGTTTTGATTGGGTCCAAAAACGCCTCAGTCAGAGAGAACGGAGGCTGCATGTAGTAGGCAATGCCCGAAGAGGCAAACAGCTGCTGGGAGCCGGCCCTTGGCTCCCAGGAACCAAGCAGCTTGACAATCACGTTGTTTGGGAATCTGGTGTAGAGCATCTGGGAAATGATGAAGATGTTGGAGGTCAGAGCACTCTGCAACATGATAGGCATGTTTGAGGTGTAGAACAGTCTGATTGGGTACAGACCGTATGGGCCTCTCTGTCTGGTGGACTTGACAGGAAGCTCGACTTTGAGCGACTGCAGGTAAACCACAGCAAGGAAGACCAGAATGGTGACAATCACTTGGAACATGTTAGCGGCGTTGTCTCTGTAGAAGGCCTCAATCAGGGCAGCTCTTTTAGACTTCTTAGTGAACAGAAGATGGACAAAGGCCAAAACGGCACCTTCAAATTCTGTTCCACGGCCTCTGTTGATGGTGGTTGGAGCAAAACATCTCCAGAAAATTTGCTCGCAAATATTGGTGGCCATAAACAAAGAAATGCCCGAGCCGAGACCGTAGCCTTTCTGCAGCAGTTCGTCCAGAAGAATAACCACCATGGCGGCGAAAACCAGCTGCAAAATCAGCAGCAAGCACACGCCGGTGCCCAAATCACTTGGACGACCATACATTCCGGTCAGAACGTACACGGTTGCCTGTCCCACAGAGAGCAGAATGGCAAAGATCTTCTGTGCGATTTGCAACAGTTCACGGTCCTTCTTGTTCTCCATGTTGACAGTGAGCAGCTGGGTGCCTTGCAACAGCTGGAAAACCATGCCGGAGGTGACAATTGGCGATATACCCAGCTCCATCAATGTTCCTCTGTTGGAGGCCAGCATCATTCTGAGCCAGTAAAGCGGGTCGGAGGAGTCCGACGCAGTGATGCCATACAGCGGGATCTCGCTCATGACCAGGAATATGAGCAAAGTGACGCCTGTCCACATGAGTCGCTGATTGAAGGGCACTTTTCTTTCTGGAGCCAGCACTTCTGGCAGAAACGGCGTGAACGGTTTCACAAGGTCCAGAACACGGACTGCGGGTTAGCGGGCGGCAAACGCAGCCAAACGGCGCGGTTTTATAACTTACAGTCGCTCATGTTTCGATTGCCTGAAATTATCGAAGTTCAAACGTTTTGACAATTGAAAAATTGACACCTACACGAATTAGGTTTTTTTTTTACTTCATTGAATAACCGTCATCATTTCTTTATATATTGCAGCAGTTTCTCGATCTCCTTCTTGCTTCCGAGCCAGATTCCGCTTCTCTCGTGAATTTTCTTCGGAGTGAGGTCCAGAATGCGCTGGCCCTTGTCATTAACGGCCTCTCCGCCGGCCTGCTCCAGCAGCAGAGCCATCGGGAAGCACTCGTACAGAACTCTCAATTTTCCCGTCTTCGATTTCGAATCGGCCGGGTATGCAAACAGTCCGCCGTACAACAGTGTTCTGTGCACGTCCGCCACCATCGATCCAACGTATCTGGCCGAGTACGGCTTGCCGTTGTTGTCCTCCTGTGGCAGCTTCAACGACGCAATGAAGTCCTGCACTTCTTTGGGCCAGTAGTACGAGTTACCCTCGTTGACTGAGTAGATGGCTCTTTTCTCCGGCACTTTCAGTTGCGGCTTGGTCAGAATAAACTCGCCAAGATGCGTGTCCAGCGTGAACCCGTTAACGCCATGGCCCGTCGTGAGCATCAAATGCGCACTTGCGCCGTACATGGTGTACCCGGCAGCCACCATTTCTGTTCCCGAACGCAGCACGTCCTTGATGCTTCCCTTGGAGCCCGGCTGCAGCTTGTAGACACCAAAGATGGTACCGACAGAGACTCCGGCGTCCAGGTTGGACGACCCATCAATCGGGTCGCAACACACCGCGTAGTTGCCCTCGGAGCCCTCAAAAATAATCAGATCCTCCTGCTCCTCGCTCACCAGCACCTTCACGTTACCGGAGCTCTTCATGGCATTGATGAAAATGTCGTCTCCAATGACATCGAGCTTCTTCTGGTCGTCTCCTGTGGCGTTTGTGATCCCGGCCAGGCCAATCAGGTTCACCAGCTCGGCTCTGCGAATGGTATGTGCAATGAATTTGAAGGCGTATTGCAGAGAGTTGAGCAGCAATGTTAGCTCGCCGGTGGCGTGCGGGGCGTATCTGTTCTGCTCCTCCAGAATGAACCTGGTCAGAGTGACCAAATCGGTGTTGATGGTTTGCTTGGATTCAGACATTTTTGGGGAAAAGGCTAAAGGGAGATTCACTATTTATGTACCAAGACTGAATCCGGGGGAATCTGGGGGACTGCGCTTGCGCAAAAAAAAACTCCGGGGTTTTTTTCCCGGCCGGTAGCCTAAAAAATGACTATATACAATTTCATAGCAACGAAATAAATCCGTCAATTGCCTTGGACCGCGCAGGCTCGCTGAGCGGCTTGGCTCCGGAAAGATAGCTCAGAAACAGTAGCCGGCCGATCAGCGGCTCCTCCACAACGCCCATGCTGAACGGCTCCGCCATCTTGTCCCGGGTCGTGTACTGTTGGAACGACAACGCCAGTTTCCCGTCACTCAGAAGCTGGAGCATCAAGGTGGAGTTTTTCGACGCGGTCACCTTGCGGGCCCCAAACGCCTTCCGCAGTTGGTCCAGCCCAGCGCTTAGCTTCTCGTCTGTTCCGTCGCCCCGCTTGACCAGCTCCTTGTATTTGGGGTTGGACTTAATTGATTTAATCAGGCCGTCTCTCAGATGGTTAAAATCGGTGTTTCGCACGGGCACGATCTTGGCAGAAAACCGCACACCAGAAGACAGCAGTAGCTCCACCACCTGCGGCGACAGGGCCGGGTCTCTCAGGCTAAAGGCCACCTGGGACGGCTCGGGACTGACGCTGCTGAGCGTCTTTTTCAGTAGCGGCAGGTCTTCTCTGGCCACATAAAGTCCCAGAGCGTACACCTTCATGTTAAGAAAAGTGACTGTTCTGATGCCGTAGCCGAGCAGCTGGAACGGCGTTTGCAACAAGCAGTCCGACGTGACCACAGGGAACGAGTGCACGGACGAGTCGACGCTGACGAGGTTCTCTGGGTCCTGCACAGGTGCTGCGTCGCTCAGAATCTGGCTGTACGAGAAGTACGACCCGACAGCCACGCCGACGCCGCTAAACGCAAGAAGTCTTCTGCTGGGAGATTCGTATCTCACACTGGCAAAAGCCCTGCGGCCGAGCCGTGGCCAGCTATTTTTGATTGCGCAAAGCCCTGACTTAAACATTAATTTTAATTTTTTGTAGCTCGGTGTTTTTCTCGCTTTTTTCTCGCTTAATTCGTAATGTCAAACGAAGCTCTGCCTGACCCAGAAACCAGGCCCAAAACGTCGCTGCAGGTGTCCGAGACAGACGACGCGGACCTCGAGTTTATGGTTCCAGAGCCGCCGTTCGAGAATATCTCCAGGCTGCGGCTCCTGACATTTATCGCTCTCATGGCTACGTCCCAGATCATTGCCCAGGCGCTCTTGGCACAGTCGCTCGTTCCAGCCCCCTATACCGCGAAATCGTTTGGCGTGGAAGACGACCAGGGCCAAATCTCGTGGATGACGGCCGCGTACTCGCTCTCGGTGGGCACATTTATCCTAATCTCCGGCAGGGTGGGCGACCTGCTTGGCTACAAAAAAGTGTACATTGCCAGCTACCTGAGTCTGGCTCTGTGGTCGCTGCTGGCGGGCCTGAGCAAATATAGCGGCTCAATTGAGTTTTTCGACATCTGTCGCGCGCTCCAGGGCCTCTCGGTGTCGGCCGCTGTGCCCAACGCGCTCGGCCTCATGGGCCACTATCTTCCAGCTGGAAAATTACGCAATCTAGCGTTTGGGTTTTTCGGAGCAGTCGCGCCTCTGGGCTTTGTTTTGGGCGCCCTCATGAGCTCAGTGCTAGCGCAGTTCGCCACGTGGCCCTGGGCGTTCTACGTCACCGCCATAGTGAGCGTGGGCAAGACAGCGGTGTCAATTTTGGTGATCCCAAAAAATGTCGTTACCGTTCATAAAAACCTCACCGCACACCATTTCGACCTATACGGGGCTGCCACGGGTATCAGCGGCCTCGTGCTGATCAATTTCGCTTTCAACCAGGGCCCCGTCGTTGGCTGGAACGTGCCGTACGTCTACATTCTCCTGATAGTCGGGGTGGCATTTATGGCTGCCTTTGCCTGGATCGAGCGCGTTGCTACACACCCGCTCGTGCCGAAACTCAACGCCCCCGTTGTCTTCACGCTCGCCTGCATTGCCCTCGGCTGGTCCAGCTTCGGGATCTGGATCTACTACACGTTCCGATTCGCTTACGACATCCTTAGCCTCAGCCCCCTAATTGCGTCTGTGCAATTTATTCCGTCATGCATTGCTGGAATGCTGGCCGGAATGCTCACCGCAAACCTCATCCACCGGGTGCCCGCGTCGATATTGCTGATGGTCGCAATGGCGTGCTTCGTGGGCGGGCTTGTAATCATGGGCCTCAGACCAAGGGGCCAGATCTACTGGGCACAGAAATTCCCGGCCATCGTAGTAGCCTGCTTTGGCATGGATATCAGCTTTCCGTCGGGAATTCTGATTCTCTCCAACAAACTGCCAAGACGCCACCAGGGCCTCGCCGCATCGCTCGTCACAACGGTTGTGAACTACTCGATTTCAATAGGTCTGGGCCTGGCTGGCACGGTCGAGTACTACAAAATTAAAAACGGAGCAGACACATACACGGGGATCCGCAGCGCATTCTACATGGGCATGGCACTTTCCGCCAGCGGACTGCTCTGCTCTGTCGTCTTTGTGTACTACCAGCTGGTCAGACACAGACACAGTGCGCACAAGATTTGACTTATACAGGACCTATATATGTCACGTGACCCGGTTTCTGTCACGTGCCGCGCGTTTGCACTAAAAATCGATACCGTTCCGGTTTCCGTATTAGGCTAACACATCCCCGAATGTAGGCTATCTTATTTGCTTCACCAGCAACTTTGTCAATTCAATTTTCATCCCAATTATGTCTTTCGTCACACAAGCCGAGATCAGGTCGTTTGGAGGCAAGCTGGTCAAGCTCCAGCACGACTCCAAGGAAACCCAGACCAAAATGGATGTCAACCTTTACCTGCCCGAACAGTACTACGAGCAGCCAGATTCGAAGTTGCCGGTGCTGGTCTATCTTTCCGGACTGACCTGTACTCCCAACAATTGCTCGGAGAAAGGTTTCTGGCAGCCATATGCCAACAAGTACGGCTTTGCGGTGGTTTATCCAGACACTTCTCCTAGAGGAGCCTCGATCGAGGGAGAGGACGAGAGTTATGATTTTGGCAGCGGTGCCGGGTTCTACCTCGACGCCACCGAGGAAAAGTGGTCAAAGAACTACAGAATGTACTCCTACATTCTGAAGGAGTTGCTGCCAGGGCTGGCTTCCTCGTACACTCGGCTGGATTTTGATAATATGTCGATTACAGGACATTCCATGGGAGGTTACGGAGCATTAATGTTCTATTTCAGAAACCCAGGCAAGTTCAAGAGCGTGAGTGCGTTTGCTCCGATCTCGAACCCGTCCAACTGTGCGTGGGGTCACAAGTGTTTTGGCGGATACTTGGGCGCGGACAAGTCCAAATGGGCCGAGTACGATCCGTCCGAGCTGATCAAGAAATACGACGGTCCGGACACCCCGATTCTGATTCACACGGGAACTGCCGATCCGTTCTATTTCAGAGACCACCAGCTGCTGCCTGAGAACCTTGTCAAGGCGAGCGAAGACTCCAAGCTCAAGGGCAAGATCGATCTGCATTTGGAAGAAGGCTATGACCACTCCTATTACTTCATCTCATCCTTCACCAAGGACCACGCTGCCCACCATGCAAAATACCTGGGTCTGAGCCCTAAGCTGTGAGCAAATAGTGAATTCCATTCAGTCCAGCCCAACCATCTCTAAATGGTAGACCTCGTACGATGGACCGTCGTCCATCGGCATATGCGCTTTTTCGTAGACAACCAGGGCGATGTTGCCTTTGTTCACGGCCGTGTCGGTATCCATTGGACAGCCGGACGAGCTAAACTTGGAAAAGGCGAGCATGCTGAAAAGAATAAGCGTAACAAAACCGGCAAACGCTATTCTAAACCGACGCGCGCCTCGTCTTCTGGCGGAGTTGTCCTTACCGTCGTTACCGTCCTTCACGTCGTAGAGTTCGGAATACCGAGGAGGCTCATCTGCCAACTCGGCCTCCCCCTTGTATGAGTCGGGTTCACTCTCCTCCTCCACATCCACTTTTTGGTAAACAGGCTCCACCTTGTATATCTTTGGCTTGTATTGGCCCATGTTCGTTGGGTCGATCTGGGGATCGTATTCAACAGGCTCGAATCTCATATATGGAGTAACAGACGTAGTGTTTTTGCTGTTCATACTATAAACGTGTTTAGGATTCATCATGCACATTTTATATGTGTCTTCTAAGATAAGGATGGCAATTTAAAAAATGGAGGTCATGACCTGCGTTGGCGTCGATCGACTTATCGTCTACAGAAAAAAAAAAAATTACCCCCTTCTTATCTCCGTTTCATGGTTCCGCGTCCCCTTCTTGTTGAGGTCCCAGAGTATGTGGACTCTGTTGAGGACGGTGGCGAGATCAGAATGGTCGACTCGCACGAAAAGACAGTCTCCTGTTTCTACAGTCTGTGGTCGCTTTTCCACGGACGCCACAAGGTTGCTCTGACTGAAACGGAGACAAAGGCGGAGCAGATCTACAACGACTTGAAATATGAGAAGCCGGTCGTTGCTGACCGCGTGAACACCACGAACAGACTGACCCGTCTGAGAAGTCTGATGAGATCCTACGAAATCGGCGTTTATATTGTTCCGTCGCAGGACGAACATCAGAGCGAGTACACTTCTCCCAAGGACCAGCGCCGCGAATTCATATCCGGCTTCAGCGGAAGTGCTGGAGTGGCTGTGGTGTCGCAGGACGATGCTGTGTTGTCGACCGACGGCCGCTATTTCCTCCAGGCAGAGCGGCAGCTGGACGAAAATTGGACTCTGCTGAAGCAAGGAGTCCGAGGAGTGATGACCTGGCAACAGTGGTGCCTTGAGAAGGCAAAACTGTCCAATTTCAAGACCGTTGCTGTTGATCCACGCCTGGTTGACCACAAGCTTGGAACCTTTTTTCAGGAAAGATGTCACAGCGCCAACATCGAGTTCCTGCCCCTGATGGACAATTTGGTCGACAAGGTGATGAAGTTCGAGCACTACAAGCCGCCTGTTCCTAAATTGGACTACATCTTTGAGCACGAAATGCGCTTTGCTGGTGAGCACGCAGCAAGCAAGATTGCGCGTGTCCAGAACTATCTTCGAGAGACAGACGCCTTTGCCCTGGTCGTGTCGCAACTCGAGGAAGTGGCATGGCTTTTCAACCTCCGTGGCAGCTCTATCCCATACAATCCGGTGTTTTTCTCGTACGCCATCGTCAAACTGGATGGCGTGGAATTGTTTCTGGACAAGTCGAAGCTGACCCCTAAGGTGTCCAGATATTTATCCACCATTGCTAATTTGACCGTTTGCAGCTACTCGCAATTTTGGGATAGCATCCCTGCACTTACAAACAAATCGACCGACTCGCGTGTCGTGGTGCTTTCCAACAGTCCCAGCTATGCTTTGTATATGAACGTTGCAACCGCTTTTGAGATCAGAACACGGTCTATTATCACTGAGTTCAAAGGAATTAAAAACGAAACGGAAATCGAAGGCAACCGGTTCGCACAACTCAAAGACTCGGTATCACTGATTCGCACATTTGCCTGGCTTCATGAAGCGTTTCTGCCTCCCCGGGCACAGGTAGACGAGATAGAGGTTGCTACCAAGGCCGCCCATTACCGGAACCTCATGCCCAACTTCAAAGGGCTCTCTTTTGAGACAATTTCCAGCACGGGACCGAACTCGTCGGTGATCCATTACGCCCCGACGCTAGAAGATTTCTCTGTGCTTGATCCTGACCGGATTTTCCTGCTGGACTCGGGCGCTCAGTATTTGGACGGAACCACTGATATCACTCGCACACTGCATTTCAGCAAGCCAAGCTACGACGAGATAGAAAAATACACATTGGTGCTGAAGGGCCATTTAAACGTTGCCATGCTCAAATTTGCGCCCGGAACGTCGTCATCGTACATTGACTCCTTAGCCAGGAAGCCACTGGCAGAAAAGGGACTGAACTACAACCACGGCACTGGCCATGGCATTGATACATTTATCTGTGTTCATGCTGGGCCTTGCGGATTATCCCCAGCTGAGACAAGTTACAACTACAAGCCTTTGGAGCCGGGCAACTTCCTCAGTGACGAGCCGGGATACTACAGAGACAACGAATATGGGGTCCGGATAGAGAGCAATCTGCTGGTCGTTGAGACCGAAGAGTCGGACGGAACTAAGCTGTTGGCGTTTGACTACTTGACTCTTGTTCCTTTCTGCAAGAATCTCATCGACGTGAACCTGCTGGAGCCGGAGCAAGTCAGCTGGATCAACGCCTTCTACGATAGAATTCGCGCCTCCACTATTCCTATACTGGAAAAGCTTGGCGACACCAGGGCAATTGACTGGCTACTCAAAGAGACGGAAAAACTATAGTACGTTGAGTTTGGTCTATATACAGATACGTTGCTCATGATGATGACGAATATGGTTGATTTAATGAATTAATGTTTGACGACCTCGAGCGGACTGTCAAACTGCGAAATCTTGTCGTGCGTGTTGACGTAGTAATACAGTTGTAGAACGGGATCGTAGCGGACTTCCCAGTCGGGAGGGAGCTCTTCAAAAGCTTCGGCAAAATCATCTACTGAAAGAATAGACTCTGCTGGATCGTTGTGCGAGGAGCCGCAGGAAGTTGCGGAGCTAGCCTGCGAAGAGGTGCTGCTATGCGAGACAGATTTTCTCAGCAGTCGGGGGAGTATCGTCTTGATCTTGTGCAATTTAGTATGTTCCATGCTTGTTTTTCGCCCATGATCTTCAGTATCGGCAGTCATGGTCTTATATACTACTGGTCAGCTATGCATTTAGATCATACATATGTAAGCATGGATTTGCAAAAATTGACTCGGTCCGGCTCCCGTTCGGGCCGGCGCAGTAAAAAATATTATCCCCGATTATTTTTTTACTAATACGGACTTAAGACACTCATGGAGTTCGGATTTACATAAGCGTGGTCCGGCCGCCAATATCTGTGCTTGCCTGACCGTCCGGCAGGTTGCCCTCTCGCTTGCCGTCAACGAACTGGGAGTAGATGCGGGCAAACTTGCGTAACTCCTTGTTGGAGATGCTTTTCTTGGTTTCTTCTAGAGCAATCTCGAAATGACTGTTTTTGATAACGATCGGATTCGACTTTGCTCCGGAGTTTTGGTCTTCCTCGTACCACGAGTTTATGTCCGTCACATGCAGGTTATTACAGATGGCATCAATTTTGCTGGCAATATTGCCGGACGGTTGCATATTTTTGAGCATGCTGAAATATTCAATTTTGCGTTCCGTGGTGCCCTCGTTCATGTCTGTAAGCTGGTCGAGACTATCGTGCACAGCTTTCAGATACGCGTTGTAGACAAAGGCCTGTAAGTCTGCGCCAGAATAGCCTTCGAGTTTGTGCGCAAAGTGTTCGAGCTGGCATTCGTCAGACACCTTGAATTTGGAAGCAACCGTCTGCAATATGTCTAGTCGGTTGTCGTAGTCGGGCAGGTCACATAGAATTGCCTTGTCCAGCCGTCCTGGTCTCAGCAGAGCGGAATCAATCAAGTCCGGACGGGAGGTGGCTGCCAGCACGTACACGCCGTCGAGCCCTTCTGCACCGTCCATCTGCGTGAGCAGCTGGTTCACCACTCTGTCGGTGACTCCCGTCGAGTCGTGGCCTCTTTTCGGCGCAATGGAATCGAATTCGTCGAAAAACAATATGCAAGGCTTTGCGCTCTGTGCTCTATCAAACAGCTCTCTGATGCTCTGTTCGGAAGCACCAATATATTTGTTTAAAATTTCTGGGCCTTTGATAGAGATGAAATTTAAACCGCATTGCGACACCACGGCAGATGCCAGCAGCGTCTTTCCGCAGCCCGGGTACCCGTACAGCAGGATTCCGGAACGCAGCCGCAGGGGACATTTGGCGAAAATGGGGGCATATTTGGTTGGCCATTCTAGAGTCTCCAAAAGCACCCGTTTGGCGTCTTTTAGACCGCCAATGTCCGACCAGGCCACGTTTGACTTCTGCAACTTCACTCCACGCAGAGACGACGGAACGAATCCCTGCAGTGCGCGCTCAAAATTCGAGGCTCGCAGATGGAAGTCGTTGTTGTCGATAGTCGAGGATATGTAGTCGTGGAAGGTCCTGTCAGCGAGGACTTTGAGATCTGACGGAAGATACCCCTCTGTTTCGACGGTGATGTCGTTCAAGATCTCCTCTTCTTCGAGCTCCATGCTGTATTGGTCAATAAAGCTCCGTAGCAATTCTTTTCGTAGCTCTTTATCTGGAGCTTTCAGGTTAAACTCCTGCTGGATGAGATGGGTCTGGAAAACCGTTGCGTTCAGCGCTTGCTTCGACTTCGACGAGCACAGAAGCGAGACCTCGCGTTCTCGCGTGAGAGCCTTTAGCAAGTGGACCAGAAATTCGCTCACCTGTCTGCTCAGCCCCGAGTCTCCGTGCTCCATTTCCTGGGGAATAAGAGAGTCTAGGTTTTCCAGCACGAGCAGAGACGGCGCGTGCCAGTTGGCTTCTCTGACAGCGTCGTCCAGTAGCGTTTTTATTGCATGGAAATTGTCGTTTGAAATTGTCTCGCAGCTGATATATTTGGAATGGTAGCCGTGAAGCGTCACCAGGCGATGTATGACCTCGTTGATCAGCGTTGTTTTTCCCGAGCCCGAGGCGCCAGAGAGAACACAATTATGGCCGTGCCTGACCGACCTGACTAGTCTGGCAATGAGCTCTTTGTGTCCTACGATCGATCCGTCTTTAGGCTCGTACCGTCTCTCGACAAACGACTCAGGTTTCAGTCGCTCGTCCCCTAGCTCGAAAGTCGGCAGCTTCTCGCCTAGTAGCGCCCACTGGTAGCCGTCTCTCAGCTCCAGAAACCCTCCCTGGGGCAGCAGGTCAGGAATAACCGGCACTTTCATGCCGTTAGTGATTGGACAGTTTGTGAAATGTAGCCGTTTGAACTGTTCCTGGAATTTTGCATTCAGCTCCTTTTTAGCCTCTGCCTGCTTCAGTTGCCGGTCTCCATCGTTCTTGAAGGCGAGCTCGTTCACCGTTGATGTATGTGTGATAATTTTGTGCAGAACAACCGTGTGAATATCGGTGCCGTATTTTCGCGGAGCAGCCTCGATGCACACTAGGTCTCCGCAACGGTGCTCAATACCGAGCGCAATCGCCAGCAGAGGCGAGACCCCAGCACTGCGTCGCGGCGCAAGCGGGTCGTGCACCAATATGGCTACTATTTTACGCTGTTCTGTGTCGGCCTGTGCAACCGAGCCGTTGACGCTTTTCTGGTCGACCACAGACGATGAGTTGTTTCTTGAGCTGCCTGCGGATGCAGTGTCGTGGTTTTTCGCCTGCTCCGCCACAGAGCTGGCCTTTGCAGGCGTCCCGGGTCCCGCGACCACAGAAACCTGCACGTATTTTATCGATTTGAACTGGTGGTTGACAAAATCCTGATCCAGGTTGACGTATATTTCGTAGTTTGCGGACGAATGGCCAACATGCTGGAAAGTATGGTGTGGCAGGCAAATCGAGCGCAGAAGACAGGAGGGCACGGGGTCAAATTGCGAGGAGCGACGACCCGACACAGACCGTCTGCGACGCGAGGACCCGTCGCTCTGCTGTTTTTCAAGTCTGTGCAGCTTCGGAATGATGTGCAGCTCGGAGTCGTTGACCAGGATTCCGCGCTCGATCTCGTCTGTTTCCGATTTGATCTTTGTCACCACAAACCTGATCACATTGTTGGGGCTGGAGCTGGGGTACACGGCGAGCTTCTGGCCCAGCACGGCACACCTCACCTGGTTCAAAAACCGATCCTCGATCGTCTGGGCGTACATCTCGGTCAGCTCCCAGTCAGAGCTTGTTTCAGGCTCTAATTCGACAGACTGAATTTTCGGCAGCGAGAGAGATAAACGAATGACGACTCTCCTCGACTCCCGAAGTCCAATGGAGCTCGCATACACCGAATCGATCTCTATGGTTTTCGGATCGCTTGAAAAGTAGCCGTTCCAGCCAACGAGCCATTTTGTGTCCTTCTTTACTCCACTGGGACGAAAGTTGAGCTCCACGGCAATGTTCTGGATGAGTATGTTGTTGGCGAGAAACGGGTTGATCAGGGGCGCCGGCAGGTTGACAAGACAATTGTTGAGCGCCCTGAACACGACGGTTACCTCCTGCGAGTCCATAATGAGCGGTTTTGAATTTTCCCCGAATTCTTTGACCCGCTTTAAATACCTGTTGGTGCTCGGTTTACCTAAATTGGATCATTTTGTCGATAAGGGTCGATTGGCGGTCGAGTGAAAAATCCGCGTCGACAAAACAAACCATAGCAAATTTTATTGTTCTCGTGTCATGCCTGCCAAGGGGTGGAAAAAAGATGGCGACGACTCGTACTTCGAGACGGCAGCCGACAACGAGAAAGTGTCCATTGAGTCGATGCTGTTTCCCAAGGCCACGGTGCACAAGGTGGCCAAACAGGTCCTATCGCAGTCGGAAACCAACATGATCCTCGCAAAAGAGTCGCAGACAGTTCTGCAGCGCGGGTCGGTGCTCTTTGTGAACTACGTGTACCACCACGCAAAACAGGTGGCGAAGGAGCAGGGCCGCAAAGTTGTCAACGCGAATGACGTCCTTGCGGGCCTCGAACGCGCCCAGTTTGGCGGGTTTGTGCCCGCTCTGAGCGAGGAGCTGGAAAAATTCAACCTGCGCAAGGAACACAAAAAAAAGAAGAAGGACGAGATCAACGAGCCCGACGACGAGCAGGAAAACGAGAACAAGCGAGCAAAGGTGGATGCGGACGAGCCAATGGCCGAGGACGTTGCGGAAACGACTCGAGACGATGCTACCGCAGAGGCCACGGAGGTAGGCGAGGACACTGAGGACGCCGAGGAAGACGCCGAGGACGACGACGCGCCGGCGTTGACCGCGTCGCAGCGTCTGCAGCAGGAGATGAAGGAGCTCGAGGGCGACGAGCCTACAGAAACAGCCGAGTCGGAAAACGAAGGGTAGAATTATATTGCATTAGAGTTTCTTTTGGTGGGGCTGAGACGGTTTTGAGGGATGGAGACATTTCGTGTAGAACGGGAGGCCGCACTCGAGGCCGACAAATAGATATATCACGAAAAGGACCACTGTGCTGACGAGAACGAGAAATTTGATGTTAGACCACCAGAGTTTGCGCTTCACCATCACTGTTCGTCTGCGGAACGAGCCTGCAGAGGAGTTGAGCTTGTTGGTCTTGTTAATGAGCGAGTTGAGATTTTCGCCCCTGTTGAGGATGCGGTCGATGTTTTCGGACATGAGGTCCCGAAGTTCGTCTAGTTCGTTAGTCGTGGTGGCTCCGTAATTGGCCGTCAGCTGTCGCAGCCTGAGTTCATGATCCACTATCAAATCGCGCATTCTGTTCTTAAATTCGTAGCTAAGCGTGCCGTCTTCTGTTTGGTAGAAGTGCGCCAAATACTCCTCCATGATTTTCTCCATGAGGTTGTACACGAACCGATCGAGAATGCGATCATTGCAAAGAGCCACGATCGTGATCAAATTGTTATTTTTCATCAGTTTCTTGTGGTAGTAGAGCATCAGGTTCGTGAGCACGTTGCGTGGGGCCGTCCCGTGCGAGCCCGTCACGCCCATCACCACGTTGTTCGCCAGCTTGAGGCTGTTGATTCTCGTCTCCTGGACAGAGTTGATCACGCCCAGATTCTTCGAAACAAGCTCGGAATAGTTCACGTTCAGCTTGCTGGTGAAGCTGACATTGTCGTACGTGTAGAGCGTCGTGGAGTTCAGGCTCAGCGCGGCGTAGTAGACGCTGCTGTCGAGCTCTTGCTCAAGGCTCATACAAATAAATAATCAATTTAATCACGTAATCAGAATAATGGTCCATTCTATATACAATTTACACCGGCATTTGGTAGTGCAGATCAGTGAAATCCGAAACTAGAACGACCTCCACCGGCTCTGACGTGGCCACCGTCAACGTCCCCTCGACTTTGTCGACCCCACCGACTCGTTTCGGAGAGAGCCGTTTTATAGCGAATATCTGGTCCGTTTCGAGGTTGCAGCCTATGGCAAACCACGTTTCTCGCTGTGGTTTCGAGAATTTCGGACAATACACCTTGAAGTCGCGATTCAGCGGAGGATTCGAGTGCACCAGCTCAACTCGGATCTCCTTATCTGTTCTCACAGCCCTGAATTTGCCAACAGGAAGGGTCGAGACGATTTTTTTAAACTGGTCGTAATTCTTCGGTTTCAGCCGGTGTGCCAATTTGCTCAGTTCTCCAGCCTGCTCGCCGGCTTTCTGGAGCAACGAGACAGGCGGCAGTCCTGTAAACTCGCCATCGTTGTGCGTTTTTTCCCAGTCATCTGCTCTCAAACCAGGCAAGGTGTAGATAAAGTCCTCGTCGAACCAGACCGCCTGCTTCACGCACTGCATCAGTCTGATCAGCGTCAGCACCGTCGACAGATAGCCCAGCTCGGCCGCCGCGTCGATATATGCTTGCAAAATACGCAGACTTTGGTCCAGCACAGAAACTGTGTCCTGAGAGTAGTCTGCTATCGGCAGCTCGATTCTCGAGAAATACGCCTGCAGCAGCAGGAACGCCTTGATGTGCGGGTCCCAGATAAACTCGGCGTTCTCCATGTCGTTGGCAGGGTAGCGCATCTGCTGGGACAACTCCATGTTGATCAGCTCCTCGCCGTGTCGCGTTGGCAGCTCGTCGTACTCGGTGGCTTCGGCCAGCCATCTCAGACACTGGCGGAACGAGGCTTTGGGAACAACAGATTTCAGCAAGTTGCGCAACGTCTTGTGCGACAGATAGTAGTACGAGGCTATCTGGAGGAATGGTGTTGGTTTTAGCTTGTCGGAGTACGAAATCACACACTTGGACTCCTTCAGGTTCTCAATAGAATCATCGATCAGGTCGCTCAAAAATTTGCTGATTCCTTCGGTGGTATTATCGGTAATTCCGTAGTACGTTGGGTTGTGGTGTGCTCTTCTGTACAGGAACGTCCAGGTAAGGAACTCGACCGCTTCCTGTCTGGTTTTGATGGTTCCTGCCGAAATCTCGGCTCCCAAGTGGTTGTCCAGCACTTTGTGAAGCGACGATTCGACTGGAAACCCGACATTGAGGAAATGCTTGTAGAACTGTTTTTTAAACTCCTTGGTGAACACAATGGCCACGCCGCTGGTGTCGAAAGCCGGTCTTCCTGCTCGTCCCATCATCTGCAATATGTCTGTCAGGTCCATGTCTCTGTAGCCCTCTATTTTGGCGTCAAAAAACTGCGTGCCCTTGATGATCACTAGGTACGCCGGCAGGTTGACTCCCCAGGCAAGTGTGGACGTGGCTACCAAGATCTGGATCTTGCTCTGCTCAAAAAGCTTGTGCGAGATCTGCCGGTCACTCTCCACCAAACCAGCATGGTGCAGCCCTATACCAAACTGCAGAGACAGTTTCAGCGTGTCGTCTTTGACTTTTGGCAAAATCTGCTGTAGCTCTGTGTCGTCCATCTTCAGGAACCGTCTTGGGTTCTCCTCCATCCCGCAAAGATGGATCAGGTCCAGCGCGGTCAGTCTGGTCTGTCTTCGCGAGGCAACAAAAATCAGCACCGGTTTTTGCGGCGAGTGCTGCTTGATGGCCATGAACGCTGGCTTGTTCATCGTTTTCATTAGCGGACAAAAAGCCAGGTTGTCAGGGAACCCGTCGATGTACATCTGCAGCGGCACCGGCCGCACGCTGGGCGGAAAGTTGAACAGCCCTTCCCTCACCCCCAGCCAGCCGGCCATGTCCATGGCATTGGAAATGGCAGTCGACAGACCAAGCAGCCGGATGGGTTTCTTGGTGAAAGACGAAATAAAGTTCATTCTGCTCACAATGATCTCCAATATCGGACCTCTGTCGCTGGCCAGAAGATGAATTTCGTCCATGATCACGAGCGAAACGTCCTGCACAAATTTCCGTGTCTGCCAGTTACGAGAAATTCCATCAAACTTCTCAGGCGTGGTGATGATAATGTCGGCCTCGCGCACCTCGCGCGCCTCCGGCAGCGAGTCTCCCGTCATTTCCACCACTCTGTGCTTTGTGTTCCTCGAAATACGTTCTCGCCAGTCGTCAACCCGCTCTCTAACCAGAGCTTTCATTGGCGCAATGTACACCACCTTGGAGCCAGGAAACTCGTTGAAAGCGTGCCAGATGGCCAGCTCTGCAACCACCGTCTTTCCAGAACCCGTCGGCGAGCCAACAAAAACGCTGGAGTTGGTGTTGTACAGCGTGTGGAACACCATCGTCTGCATCGGGTTGAAATAGTGGAATTTAGCTCCGTAGATCTTCTCAATCTCTTGGTTGTGCAGAGCAGTGATCGGCAGCGGCTGCAGTCGCAAAAGCTTGGTCTGGATGGTCTCGTTGTGAGGCTTGATCAACTGCTGGAACGAGACTGCGTGCACCGTCTCAGACCCGATCCAGCTGTCGCTGACCGCCCGGACCACGATCTGCGGCGGCGGCGGGTCGCTGAGCGGGATCATAAAGTCCATCTCGTGCGGCGCGTTCATCTGCCGCTTGCTCAGCAAGAACTTCTCAAAGTGCAAAATCGAGCCCTTGTCGCTCTCCTCCACCAGAAGCCAGAACATCTGGACGTTGCCGTGCGTCTCGAAATGCCACGCAAAATCCGGCTCTATGGTCACGTGCACACGCAGCACGTTCGTCGTCACGGGAAACACCTCGGCGTCCACCAGCACGTACGGGAACCGGCCCACGAGTCTGTACAGAATAGGCCCCATTTTGGTGTTGTGCACGAGCTCTCCGAGCTCTGCCGCGCTCATTTCGCGCAGCGTCTCCATCGACGGACTGTGTGCCTCGATGTTGCGGTGGATCTGCTGCGGGAGCTCAAACTGCCGCATGGGGTGGTTGAATGACCAGAGCTGTTTCTCGATAGACTTGCATATGGACAGCATCACGCGCGCAAAGACGCCCCACCGGCGGTTCAAGCCGATCAGAAACAGCGCACGGCAGATTCTCGCCGCGTTCTGGGCGACGTAGTTGGCGTCTGAAATCAGCGCAGAGTCTCTGATGGCTGCCCGCGAAATGTACGCCTGCAGCAGGATGTTCGACTTGCCCTGTGCGGACGCGAGCTCTGCGGCGATCTCGCACGCCGACTTGTCGTTCTTGAGCTGCTCCAGCTCCTTGGATTCCTCCTCGCGGAACTTGATGTTATCGAACTCCGAGCTCATCGCGATGATGCTCAGCACGTCCGCCTCGGTGGCCTTGGGGCTCACCATCTGGTTGAATATCTCGACCGACTCGTTCAGCAGGTAGAAATCGGACGCGACGCGGCCCAGGTCCTTGGGAATGAACGCTCCGGACCGTTCGTCAAAAATGATCATCTGCAACGAGTGCAGTTTTTTGGCAGCGTCTATAATCATGTCGCGTCTCTTCTGCACCAGCAGCGGGTCTTTGGCAAGCTCCTGCCAGTCTATTCCGTACGCAAACGGATTCTGCTTCATCCGAACGTACATGTACGTGTAGCCAAGCCATTGGACCCCCTCGTCGATGTTGGTGACGGTACCCAAGGAGATCTCTGCATTCAGGTTGTCCACTAGCTTGGCAGACAATTTGGACTCGATCGGGTGCTGCTGCAGAAGAAGCGAGATGTAGTGGTCCAGCTTATCGCTCGTGGTGCACAGTATGCCGATACCGTGACTCTCGAACTGCGGTCTGCCGGCACGACCGAAAATCTGGATCACGTCCGAAATGCCCAGGTCCACAAAGCCACCGGCCTTTGAGTCGTACACCTGCGTACCCTTCACAATGACGACGGCAGCAGGCAAGTTGACACCCCACGCAAGCGTGGCCGTGCAACATAGCACCTTGATCGCCCCGGATAGAAACATCTTCTCGGTCAGGTTTCTGTCGCTCCGCAGCATTCCCGCATGGTGGACGCCAAACCCGTACTGAAATAGCTCTCTGAGGTCTTTGTTCTTATTCTTGCTCATCTCGCGCTCAAATAAGCTGTGTTTCGGAGCAGCAGAGCAGTCAAAGAGCCACGTCTCGTCGTTCTCGCCCGCCATCTTGATGAAGTTGCGCGCAGTGTTGACCGTGTCCTTTCTCGAGTGCACGAAAACCATCACCTGATGACCTCTTTCCACCATCTCCACCAGCTTCCTGTACGCCGTCTTGTCCAGCTTGTCGCGTGACTGCATACTGCCCGCCTTGGCCCTCACGCCGATCAACTGCTGTTCCAACGGAACCGGACGGAACGACTGGTCAAAGTAGAACATTCCGACCTGACGGTTGACTCCCAGAAAATCTGCAACGTCCACAAAATTCGGGAGCGTGGCAGAAAGACCAATCACGCGGATCATCGACTGCGAGCTTTCCACCTGCCGCAGCGTCCTGGCAACCAAAGTCTCAATCACAGATCCTCTGTCCTCGTGCAACAGATGGACCTCGTCGATAATCAGCAGCTTCACCTTCTCAACCAGCTCGCTGTCGCCGGTCGATTTCCGTGTCACCACGTCCCATTTCTCGGGTGTCGTGACGATAATCTGTGTCGTCATGATCTCTGCCTTGGTGAGCTGCATGTCGCCGGTGAGCTCTCTAACCTGTATTCCGAGCCATGCAAGTTTTTGGCTGAACTTTTCAACAATTTCTGCGGCTAGAGCTTTTAGCGGAGCAACATAGACAATCTTGAACTCGTCGTAATCTATGTCTGCCTGCACGCGTTCGTCGTCCTCTGACTCAGTCAGGAACTGTTTAATGGTGTGCAAAATGGCCAGCAGCGCAACGTCCGTCTTTCCGGCACCGGTAGGAGCACAAACCAGCATGTTCTCGTTCGTCTCGTAGGCAACGGGGTATATTAGCGATTGCATGCGGTTGAGAGTCTTGTACCCTTTGAACGTGCCCTGGCAAAGGTAATCCAGCGTCTTCACCGGGATGTACACCTCTTTGAACTTTGAAGGCTTTTTCTCAGACTTGGGGATAATAATCTCCTCGTAGTTTTCGTAGGAGTTTCTCGTGGTGCCAAACGGGAGACTGTATTTTTTGCCTGTGAACGAAATCACATTGCCCGCATCGTGCGCCCGGAAAACATGCGGATACTGCTGCTTGGTCTGCTCCCATTCCAGCTTGGCGTTTTTCGACTCTTTGCGGTTTTCGTTTGCCTGTTGCCGGATCTCTTGTTCGCTCAACAGTTGTAGCATCTGTGTCTCGTTTCTCTTTTCTTCGAGAATGGCGTCCTTGTTTTGCAGAATCTTTGAAATCAGGTCGAATTCGCCGAAACCTAAAAGATCAAACAGTCCCGACTCAATGTGCGAATCGTTGTCTGACTCGAGGATGGAAAGTATGCTTTCCACCATATCTTCAGCATTTTCAGGGTTGATACGTTCACAATCGCTTCTGATCTCAGAAAGATACGTGCTGGCTTCCTCCTCTTCGGTATCCTCTGTCGATTCGTCGTCAAGCTCTATCTCAGCGCAATTTTCAAACTGTTTGAGTAAATCAGTCACCTGCCTGGAAATGTCCATTTTCGAGTTTCCGTCGCCAACATTCGGCACCTTAAAATCTAGATTCTCCTCGTTTAATTGTAGACGGTTCAGCGTCTCAATCATAGGCTGCATCGCCTGCAAATAGGACGACGTAGACGAGACATTGTAGGAAGACATAAAAAATTTAAATTTAATTTTTCTCCCTCTATAACAATTAACTAAAACCAAAATTACAGATCGAACTGACCATTCACAAAATCGTCGTCAACGTCCATATCATCCTGCGCCTCCTCCTCGTCTTCCTGACTCTCTTCGTCAATGACTTCCTCCTCGGGCGGAAGATTCGGATTGCCAGGAATCAAAGAGCCATAAGCCGGCTTGTAGGAGTTGCCCAATCTCTTGCCCATGCTGTGACTGTTGAGATGGTCAAACATCATCGAATCGTCAACATATGTAAATCCCTTGAAGTTTTCTTGGACAACAGAGGACAATGGCGTTCCCATCATGAGCTGTTTGTTGATGACTGACGTGGAGGCATTTGTGAATTCCGGATCAAAGTTTGAAGTGTCTAGCTCGTTTGCAATGTGCGGGATGAATGGAGGAGGGATCTTCTTCTGTTTGAGAAGAACCCAGTCGATGTCATTAAAGAAAGGGTGAGCTCTAAGTTCTCTAGCGTCATTAATGGCTCCCAATCTGTGACGAGGGTTTCTGTTCAGTAGGCCCTTCACAAACGACCTGCCTTCGGGCGATAAGACTTCTTTCGGGAACCGGACTTTTCCAAAAGCAATGTTTTTGTACATTTGCTGGGTGTTGTCCGCATAGAACGGAGACCATCCACAGCACATCTCGAAAATTAGAACACCGAGCGACCAGAAATCAACCATTTTCGTATATCCAGATTCGTCCAGTAGAACTTCAGGAGCAAGGTACTCGGTTGTTCCGCAAAAGGTGTTAGTGGTGCCGTTAGATGCCAGGTTGGCCTTGGATAGGCCAAAGTCACACAGAGCAATGTGTCCGTTGGCGTCCAAAAGAATATTTTCGGGCTTCAGGTCCCTGTAGACTATATCGTTGTCGTGGAGATGCTCCAAAGCCAGAACCAGCTCTGCGATATAGAACTTGGCTCTCTCCTCGGAAAAGCGCCCTTCCTTTTGCAAATGCCAGAAAAGCTCTCCTCCGGACATGTAGTCGGTGACAAGGTACAAATCGACTGGAGTTTGGAACGAGAATTTGAGACCCACAATGAACGACGAGTCTGCGCTGGAGGTGCGCACTAAAATGTCTCTTTCTCCGATTGTATGCGCAATCTCCTTCTTTCTGACAATCACCTTTTTCGACAACACTTTCATGGCATAGATACGCCCTGTGTCTTTCTTTTTGACCTGAAACACCTGGCCAAACGTCCCCTTGCCCAAGAGTCTGAGGATCTCAAAATCCTCCGGACCGTATTGTCTCTTTCTAGTGTTTGAGTATTCGACCTGAACTTTTATTTTGCCGCTAACAAACTCGGTGCTGATACGCGATTTCAAGTCAAACCACTGCTCTGCTCTATTTTCGTGCAGAGTCTGCGGTTTAATCCGGATGTGTCCCAAAAAATGGTCGTTCTGCGCAGAATCGTAAACTGAGATATCTAGCTCGGATGTTGCCCCAACAACATCGAAAATGGCCTTGTGGTGCCAGACTGGGTTCGATGAGCTGTAGTTGTGCGACATGATGTTGAGGTTGTGCTGTGACGACGTCTGAGTCCTGACTAGCGGCCGTCTCTGCGGAAGCTGGTTGGATGGCTGGTGCGACTGTGGCTGTGCCGAAGGCGGTGGCATGTCTTTGCTCTGGTCAAAGCTCTCAGGACCCTGCGTCACAAACTCAGAGCTCTCGAACGTGCAAACGACATACGGAAGCGAGTTCTCAGACGTAACGTTGAGCCCCACAGCCTCAATGATGCTGACTCTAAGCTTTCCCCGTGGAATCCCAGTGGACGTGTCTGTGTCGCTAGCAACGGCATATGCGGGAGTCGAGGCCGTTTCGATTGGTTGCATGGATTGGGCCGACGTCGTTGAGAGCTGAGCTGTTAAGTTGCTGCTTTGTTGCGTTTGATCTAGATTGGTGAAGGTCCGATTTAATGAGTTCTGCTCTCCCTTGATAGTGGTGCCCATGGCAAATGAGTTCTCACTGAGTGCGATTGTAGGTGTCGCCGGCTGAGGAATCATCTCAGATGGGAAAGATGTCGTGCTTATTTTCGAGGCTGGCATGATAGATTCCGATTGGCCTGCAGTATCTAACGGTTGTGGTTTCTGCTTGCCAAAGGCAAAAAATGTTTTTGCAAATTCTGACATATATCAGACTGCAAATCTTCTCTATCCGAGTCGTAACACCTCCAGATGACTCTTCCAACGATGAGACTTAGAAATGTGAGAGGATTGAAAACAGCCAAACAAATTAGTACGGTTTCCAATCTTTTTTTTTTTTTTCTTCTTTTGGGTCTGCAGTTTATCCCGAAATTACGTTTTATTGCAACTGCTATTGTTCCAGGCAGACCCATATAATTTATCGCTAAAATGCAGCTTTGCCAGGACCCGAAAGCGATGTGAGAACATCCTTGGAACCTGAAATGCTTTTAGTACATCCCCTAAATATCGTACGCCTCCCGCGTCTAGCTTCTTATCTCATTTGATAAGAACGGCCGTCGTTACTTTTGGTCACATCTTTTTCGTTACATCTTTGCACCGCCTCAATCTGGAATTATCCGAACGTTTGCAACCAATTCTCCATTAATGGTGAGAAACCCGTGTTGTGTGTACCCGATATTGCCATATGGATTAGACGTTCTGAGCCAGCCGTAGTCGATCCAGACTATGTCGTCCATCTCCAGATTGCACCCATTAATTTTGAGCAGCCTCAACGAGCAGTTGTATGGGTCCACTTCGACGATCTGGCCGTATCGGTCGATCCTTCCAGGAGTCACCCGTTCAAAGGTCATCCGGAGGTTGTCGAGCGCAGGAATATACAGATCCTGCGGGAGTACCGGCACAGTAGCATTTTCGTTTGGTTCGTAATTTGGTCCTGCCACCACTCGGTAAATACGTGTATCTCTAACTCCCTCCAACGATCCAATCAAAGCGTCAAAATCCTCTGTCGACTGCGTCGGGAATGACACCATTCCGTTCGTTCCAAACACATCGTAGAAAGGCTCATCGATCTCAACATCGGTTGTGTCTCTATAATAAGGAGGGCTGTGCAGAGCAACTTGGTACCTATCATTCACTCTGTAGAACATCGGATACTGGAGGATTTTGGAGTGCACAAATGTGTGGTCCTGTGAGAACGCCTGGCATTTGGTCAGGCCCAAGTAGTCTGGATCTAAAGTCAGGTTCATTTCCTCAATAACTCTGTTTGAGTCTTTCTCTGCCATATACGGTTTGAGCAGCTGATACACTTTGGGGTTGACAAAGATACGTTTTTCCAGCTCCAAGTTAGAAGGGTATTTGATGTGGTATCTGTCCAATGCTTCCTTCATCTTTTGAGTTAGTATTATAGGTGTGTAGTCAGGGAGTGTGTTTTTCTCGAGCCTTAGTTTTGCAAATTGGATGTCCACTTCCTGGGGCGGAGTCTGCGCAAACAGTTTATCCCAAACCGCCTCCATCACACCTTTCTCCGTTGTTTCTGGAATTGCAATGTCCTGGCGCATATTGTACACTTTTAGCTTGTCGTCGAACCAAAATGGATGCGCCTCGGTTGAAAATATAGCGGCACCGTTTTTTGTATGCAGATCATTTTCAGGGTCAAATAGCAAGTACAGGTACTTGAGCGTTTCGCTCAAAACGAAGCTCTCCATCCGTGCCTGTCTGGTGCCCAGCCTGATGTCGTCAATGCCTGCAAATCCGCAAGGAGCATAGAACTCTGTTTCGAAACGACGCAAAATGGCCTCGCCAACGCGCAAGAAAAACGGGTCCTGAGTCGCTCTATAAAGGAAGTACGTCGACTCAATGAACTCAGGACGTAAAGGGTACCATTCAAGAAGGACGGCATCGTTCATCAACGCGACCTTCGTTTCCTCACGAGACATTCCTGGCAAGCTATCCAAAAGATGGTACGGCTTCGAGTCCCTGTTGGCGTAGCTCCAACGGAACCCAGAAAAATCCCATCGTTCGGGAATGGCTCCGTAAGTGTTCCACAGCTTGAAATATACCGTGTAGAAGTCAAAAGCGTTTTTCAGGTCTCCAGCTAACACCAGCAACCCGGGAAAAAATGCCCCTAGAGCATCGATCCATTCCCTTGCCGCGGCTGCATTGGAGGCGTGAATGTTCGTGAATATGCCAACTGAATTTTGTGAATGCATAAGCAGGGCCTTGTAAGACTCTTGCCAAATATCGTTGAATATTTCGTCGTCGAATAATATGGAGTATTTTAGAGCATACTCGTAAAACGAGTCGATGGACGCCCCAACTCCCGTGACCTGGTCCGTGAAAACGTTGGACCGCGCATCCACAGACATTGGTAACAATCCAAGCACGGTTTTCGAGGACCAGATGTTGAGGAACGTTTTTCTGGAGACAAGCTCAAAGATCGGGTCGTTGGTCAGTCGAGAGAGCAGTCCAAACTCTAAAACTAGAGAAGTAATGCCTGCCGTGCATTGCTCTCGTTGCAGGCTTTTGGGCACTTTTTGCGGTCCGTACCTGAGATTTGTGCGCGGATAAGGCACTCCCGACTTGTTTTCAAATGCCAGAACAAGCCTTTTCCCTAGATCGTATGCCAGACGGAGAAGAAACCCGTCGTAGTTTTCTATACTATACCCTCGCCGCTCGTCGGAAGCGTATAAATGCGCACTCAATAGTCCTCCCAAAACTCTAATGGTGGTCTCAAAAACCTGGATGTTTGCGTCAATATTAAAATCCTGGTACGTGTCTTTGATTAGTTGAATATTGCGTTCAAAGCCCTGTCTGTCCCCAAGCACCACAAATGCGTCCAATGTGTCGAAAAGAGTGAGTGAATAGTTGCCCATCGCATCGTTTTTCCATGTATTGTTGATATCCTCGTAGTCGCGAGATACAGGCTGGCAAGTCAGCGGATCCACCTCGTCATAGGGAAACCCATGAGTCATGTAGCTGTTGAACCCATGATAGAATAAATTTTTCGTACGGTTGCGTAGGTTTTTCAAATGAGGCTCAGAAAATCCACTGTACTGCCCGGACGACGCACACGCCACGGGAAAGACGGCGAGTAGTAATTGCAATAAATACACAAGAACAACTTTCATGCCAACATTTGCGATTTGAAAAATATATTTCAGGCTGTGTAGCGTAGTAAGGCTAGCGCAGCTAGGTGCCTGAAGCTCCGTATCGAGATCCTTAGAAACTTGGCTACTTATTCCTGTAGACGAGAACTCCTACCATCGTCCAACCTCTTGTCGCGCGAGCTGACCATTTCGTACTTGTTCAGCTCGCTTTCAACTCCACAAAACTATTACACCTCGACTTTATATAATCCCAAAACTGAAGCGGGAGCCGTCTTGCCTAGCGCAGTACCGTCTCCTAGTGGGTCAGATTCACCGGCTTGCCCGACTCCCACTCTTTTAATGCATTTTTGATGTTTTCCCAAAACTTCAATTTCACCGTTTCAAGGGCAATCGCCTCGTAGTCTTCTGTTTTGTAAAGCTCCTCCAGCTTTGCAATGCTTTTCTCGATTCTCTCGTCATTTTCGTGTTCCAATTTTGCTAGTTCCTGCTCGCTCTGTATATCTTCCAGATCCTCATGGACGTTTAGTATTTCCATCAGTACCGACTGATCTTGGAACTGGAACTTTTTATTCACCGAGTCGTTGTTTAGGTCAATATTGGCGTTTTTCTTCAACAGATACTGCGACCGTTTCAATGGACTCGACAGCACTGTGTATGCGTTGTTGAGAAGCGACGACAAATCGCCTGCAGTCTCATCCTTAATCCGATTGAGGTCCGGATGGTTGGTGCTTTGGAGTAATCGGAACTCTTTCCGAAGCTGCTTCAGGTCCACCGAAAAGGGAGAATTGGGAGGAGACCCTTTTGGAAATGTTTTTGGAAACAGCTTGTAGTAGTCCACTAGACTCGAGTTGTGTCTAGCTATGATTTTGAAAGGGGCTCGAACTCTATGCATAATAATTTATTTTAAATATTATTTCTATAAATTTACCCCTCGATTTAAAGCAATTTCTTCATGGCCGGTGGAAGACATTTATTGCGCACAGACAAAGAGGTGCAGAAGTTTGCCTACTTTCGCGAGAACTTGGCGAACTACTACAAATTCAACCTAAAGTCCACCTCGATCGCTGTGGCTGCCCTTGTGGTCATTCCTGTGTCGCTCATGTATGTGGCATACAACACCCATACTATTGACGTAATTGGTAAGAGGAGGACCAAGCCAGTGCAGGAGGACTGGTCCCCAAGATGAGCTGCGATATTTATTACATATTTATACAATCAAATGTTATTTATTGTCTTTGTCACCGTTGTCTCCTTCGTTTCCTCTCCATTCCTTCCAAAATGACCTCGTTATCAGGATTCTCAGTGTACCCATTACTATTCAAATGCCCGTTTGTGTATTGACTGGTTTTAGGAGGCTGCGAGGGCCCCACTTCCACAATGCTATCATCGCTGTCGTCAAGCTGTCTCTCATGCTCCTCCCACAGTGTTAATAGTTGCGCCAATTGGGCCTCGCCAATTAGTTCCGAGAGCTCTTCGCAGCTGTTAAAAAGTAGCTGAGCCGGGTTGTACCTTGCAAGGTCGTCGTTGACAGAGTCTGTCCCGTATAAGCGTAGATTGTTGAGGATTTTGCAGAGCACACTTAATTGAGGAGCCCAATTGCGATTATTGAAAAATTTCATGGATGAACTGATAAGCGTTTCCAAATGCAGCGGCATGTTGCCAGTAGCAAACTTGATGGATCCTACTTGGAGCGTGATCTTGACGTTGAGATGCTGTGCGAGCGACTCGATGAAATGCATACACTCGGGCGTCTCGAGTCCATCGAAAATCAGCTCTTTTGGCTCTCTGAAGGTGAGAAAGAGAAAACTCATAAAGTTGCCCACGCTCACATAGCTGGAGTTGTCGAGCGGTAACAGGAAGTTGAATCTCGTTGCACAGTCCTGCACGTGCAACACATACCGAAACCATCGTTCTTCAACTTGTCTGGAGTCGTTGATCATGGCAAATCCAGAGTTGCACATGTAATCTTCAAAATCGAGTATCTGGAAGTTCAGCACTTCAAATGGTCGTAGGACCCTAATGCAGCTCGCAATGAGATCGATTATAACAGCATTGTATCCAAAAATCATCTCTGCGGCATGTTCGTGGCTGCCTGTGTTTTTGATCATGCGACAAACAAACTCTACCAGCTTTTCAAATCCAAGGATCATTTGACAGCCATCTGGCACCGTTTTGTAAAATAGTTTCTGGTACGTTTCGGAATTGAGATCCCTGCTCTCATCACAGAGTATTCCAACACCTTCATTGTCCACGTACGTGACCGCCTTGTTCGTCGTAAGTAGCGCGTATACTCGCAGCCTTTGTCTTAGAAAATCAATAAAAGCTTCGTTTTGGAACTCCATCAAGTACGGCTTGAGCGCTCTCATACGTCCTAATCGCCTCACATATTCAAACAGCTCAAACTTATCGGCAAGGATGAGCTCGATCTCCACTGGAGTCAGCACGAGGGAATGATCTGTATGCTCAAAAGCAAAATTCAGAGAAGGAGACCCAGATCTGGCCAGCAGATCGCTCGCAGGCTTGCTTCGCTCAAATAGTGAAAGATAGAATAAGTTTTGGGACTTGCTGAGCTTGTCTCTGAGAGATTTCTTGAGCCTATCGTCCACAATGACCCGTAAACTCATTAAATAAAATGACTCGATTCAAATTGTGGATAAATATTAGTTTAAAGCTCTCTACACCTTACACCGGGAATTTTTGAGATTATGTCATTACTAGATAGATTAGGGAGCAGTGGAGAGCAAGACAATAGCATGGAAGTCGGGTCACAGCATTGGGTCCATGATGTTTTTGCCTTCGCTCGTGATTTTCTTTGCCCACTGTCTTGCCAATATCGACACCTTCATAAATTTGCGCGAAGCATACTTCTTGAAAAACTCCTCGTGCACAATGGGACTGATCAGATAATCTATAATCATCTCGCTCACTTCCTTCAAATCGCTCTCTTTGTATCCCCCACTGTAGTGAATAAGGTTGCCGTTCCAGTCGTTCTTCGACAGCATTTTGCGTGCTATGTACATAGCAGCTGCTGAACACAACGATGGCAGGTATCCAATAAATTTGTGGTCGATGATTGATATTTCTAACAGATATTTGCCAATGGTTCTAGATTGCACGTCGTAGTCATCGGCTTTTGAAATGCGTCGTAGGAAATTCATAGGGTTTGGGTAACTCATGTTGAACTGGAGGATCTCCAAGATGAATTTTTCTGCGTTAAGGATCTCCTCCTCGGTGAAACCTCCGTCCGTCACGTAGGCATAGTTTTTCACCGATGGAGAATACACCTCCTCGTATTTAGCGGCAATGAATAAAGAACCAGTGGCCAACAGCTGCAGCCTATCAACCTGGACACTTTCGCGTGACATGAAGCGATCCATGATGTTGATGGCAAGATACAATGTTTCTGGAAGGAGTCGGAACTTGAGGTGTACTTCTACCATCCAGTCCACCAGAATCGAGCGCATCTTAGGACGCAAATTCCTTTGCCAATGCAGGTAGTTTGGATCTGGAAGAGTCTTGAGCTCCAGGTCATGGAGGTATTCAAAAATGTCGTTAACATACTCACTCACCATCAACGGATCGTCGGCGTCGTCTGCATCAAGATCGTCCCAGGTGTAGTCGTGTTCCACCTTAACTTTTTTGACTTCCTGAGTCCCCTGTTCTAGAAAGTCACTGCTCGAGTCTGTGGCCTGTCTTTTGAGTGACACGCGCTTGTCGCTGTGTTCTGGTTCCTGCTTGTCGGCACGGATTTTTAAGGGCCTCACAAGTTGGCCTGCAGTTTTTCCTTGCTGTGACTGTTGGTGAGGTAGACTCTGCCTTTGTCTCTGTGTCTCTAAGATGCTCGCGTTATTGTTGATATCCGTCAACGCTGAGCGCGCACGCGTCATTGATTGTCTTGGTCGAGGTTGGCTCTCCGCCAATCCTTTGGAAGACATCACACCGCTGATTTGCGGCATGTTCTCCTCGTCCATTTGCATCTGAGAAAGTTCCTGGATGTTAGACTCACGCGACTCCATTAGTATACTCACTCTTGACATGATGGAACAGAAGTTTTGGCGTTATTCTCGTTCTTGTCGCTTTCTTTTGGTATCCCTTCTAAAACACGTCCGCTACTTGTCTCTCTGTAAATCTGGCTCTATTCCAAGCTTGTCTTGTTCCAATACAACTATCTCGTTGTGCACTCTCTAAGGCTTCGTGTCAACTCAAAATGGCGTCCTACACTCTTGAAAGCCAGCAAACCAGACCTAAAACTCACTTGTTTTCTTTATAAACTTTGGTTTTCCCTAAAAGAGAAACCAGGAAAAAACACCCGTGCTTTCTGCCATCCTGCCTACCCTGGCAATATGTAAACACGAAAAAATAATTCTATTTCGAGGTGCGAGGTGTAAACGCGTTCGTTCAACTATATCCCATTTTACGGTCGTACTCTTCTGTCTCCTTCTGGCCCAACACATCGCTGTCGTTCCATTTGATGTTTAAGCTGCCGTAGTAGCTTCTTTCAAAAATTTCTGTGCAATTGATCTTCTGGATTTGCCCAAACACTCTACTAGGGTTGGTCTTGGCCTGTCGCCGGAGAAGCTGCTTGATGTTCGCGTTCGTGCCCCATGGAGCAAGCTGCTTTGATGCTTCATCATCCTCGTTGTCCGAACTTATCTCTGGCAGCTCGTTCGCGTCTATGATGACTGGTTTGGAAGGCCTGGAAGACGTCACTTCTGTCGCAGATTTGGTAGCAGGCTCTGGTAAGCGGTTCAGCTTCGAGTGATTCACGGAAATCTTTCGAAGCTTGATGTCCGCACGCTGCCTCTTGGCCTGCATTAGGTGCTCAGACTTTTTGCGTTTCTCTAATTTCTTGTGCAAGTCTATCAGACTTTTTGCATCTGGCGAGCCTACACCATATTGCGATTTGTTTGAGCTCGGTTGCAGCATCTGTTCAGTCAATGGCAGCTTTGACCTGTTCAGTTCATTAGGCAGTTTCAACTCAAGCTGGCTCAGTTTTGTATTCTGTATCTTTTTGTCTAGATTGGTCAGCCTCTCCGATGGAGCTTTGGTGATCTTTGAAGTTGGGATAAGAGACTTGCTTTTGGACGGCGAGCCTGTCGCTTTTGTCACCTCATTGTGCTTCTCCAACTTTATTGATTTCAGTAGTTGAGATTTATGACGCGAGTCGTCAATTCCAAGACGGGCAGGAGTCTTCGTAAGGCGCATATTTTCTTTCGAGGGGGAGGCTTTACTGCGCTTTGTGCTAGCTTCAGTAGGTGCCATCAGCCGCGATAATAGATCGGAATGCGCGTATTTGCTTGGGGATTTCTTTGGCGACCCGTTGTGTTGCTTTGAAGGGGATCTATTAGGCGATCTGGCCAGTTCATTCTGTAAAGGTGAGGACTTATATGCTAGCCCTCTATTTATTTTGATGGTGGGCTCGCTGCTGCCTGTATTTGATGGCGACAGGTCACTGATTGGAGGTAATCTCAAGTTGTACGGCTGCTTGGTTATACTGGAATTGAAAGAGCCATAATCCTTGAACGGAGACAATTCATCGCGGTTTTCATCCCTCAGAAGGTGTTGCGTAGGTCCTCTGATCTGTTTCGCTGTCCTCTTTGGTTGGTTTGTGACCTTGCTGATCGATTTCTTCTTCCCCTGCTTGATCATCAGAGGCTCTCTCGATGGCAGCTCTGCAAACTTGATAGGCGACCTGCTTGCGTTTGGAGTGGTGCTATTGTTGACACTCGGCAGCTTGCTTATTTGCGTGTCTGCCTTGAGCGGTATTCTTATCTGTGCGAGTTCAATCTTCTCGAGCTTCCCAATTTGGAAGCTAATGTCGTTGTCGATGTCGCTGAGCATGATATCTCCCTCGTCCAAAAGAACCGACGCATCGGCCGGTCGTTGATGAGGTTGTTCTCGTTGCTTCGGAACAGAGTCGGTGGGCGTGGTCGTGGCTGTTTCATGTGCAATGGGACGCGTGACTTCCTCCTTCGGCGACGATTCTTCATGCATTAGAGTTTTGCGAGCAAACGATTTGCGAATGTTTTTCGAGATTGCGTCGAATGAGAGATCAGAAGACTCTTCATTATCGGAAAGAAGTCTTTTGGGAGATTCGGAGACGGACAGCTTGCGCGCCTCAGGAGACTGAGACGGAGACTTGTCCACAGGCAATTGCGGGTGATCTTGCTTGCTTGATTCAGCTTCAAGCACAGGAGAAACCTCTGGCTGTGGCGAATTGTGCACAGATGGTTCCTTGTCGTCATTGTCCTTACTGCTGTGTTGAGTCACTATATTTGTCTGTTCTTGGATCATCTCCACCCCTTGCGAATATAAGTCCCTCACAGGCGAGCTCTCTCTTCTAAGTTTTGCGGGTGACCTTAGCAGCACCATCATACTCTGATCCTTGTCTTGCTCTTTTCCTTGGTCGTCTTCTAGTAGTGACAGATCGCTCACATCGGAGCAGCTTACCACCTCATGCATAACCTCGTTAATCCATTCACTGTGCTCCATCATAGCCAGACCGAGTTGATCAACACTTGATTTTATCAGCTTGGTTTCCACATTCACTTCCTGGGCAAACCATTTGGAGAACCCTGGAATCGTGGCCGTGTCAACATTGCCAACGGTACTTTCACGCTGTTTCTTCAACCGGGCCGCGGCTTTGACCCCCCACATCGGAATATAAAAAACAAATAGTAATTGATTTGTTCGTGTTGTTTTGTTTTTGGGGACTTCTGGTGCACGACCTCAGAAAAAATATTTGAAAATAATTTGATCTTGGATTGAAAACTAAGACCAGCAGCATAGCCTGGAACCATGTCCAAAAAAGACAAATACGTCTCCAATATAGACGCAGGCATTTTGCAGCAATTTTCTGGATACCTGGATGCTCTGGACAAAAAAGAAGAGCCAAAGCCTGAGTCATTACAGAGTTTTTCCTCGTTCCTAGAAACTTCTCAAAATTTAAATGCTCTTGTTCTAGCTTTCTCCTATTATGCCACAGTTAATGACCATTCCGGTCTATCGCAGACATTACAAAAACTTGCAAGGCTGATCAAACTTGGAAATTGCTATCAAGAGCTTCACAAACCTTGCTCTACGCTGATACAGGAGATCTTATCAACTCACAATATTAAGATATTTTACAGATGTCTCAATAATCAAAAAGGAGGAATAACAAATCCTGCACTGAGGCTACTTTCGTCGTCATTGGAGTTCAAAAAAGGAGCATATGTGGATCTGTTTCTCGACAATTTCGACCTATCTTTGAAAGTTCTTCCTCAGCTTCTTATACCAACAAAAGCAGAAATGGAGGAACCGACAAGATGCAAGACGAAGAGTTCCATTCGCAACAATTTCATTTTGTTTTGGATCACCCTGTGTTCACATGCCAACCCTTTGACAAGAAAAGACCTGTTGTTCAATAACAGGAAAATCACCACGAACTGGATCAAATACATAGCAACTCATGATTCCACCGACACGGTAAAACAGACACTTGAGTTCTTTGACAGATACATCATAGAGGAACGCTCCTACAAAAAGATGACGAAGTGCAAGATATTCGGAGACTATGTTCCCAAAAAGCTTCTGGAGCTATATGGCGTCGAGGCTGTTCGCGATGAGGTTCATGATTTTTTAATAAAGATAGCAACAGACCATGACTTGGGGCTTGTGTTCTCTGATGACAAAACCACAGATACGAGCGGTGTTCCTGTGACAGTTGGAGACCACACGTTCAAAATCCATAATAAATTGATATTCAGTCTGCTAGCAAGTTGCAAACCTTGGACAGATGAAAAACAATTGGATCTGACCGTTTCTGTGCTTTCTGCTATACCTGAACTAGTTCCTTGCTACAATTACAACCTCTCGCAAACAATCGGGGTGCATGATCCTAAACTTTCCGCTTTATATATTGCAGAGTCATTACTTCTCACCAAAATAATCAGATTACCAGTTGTTGAAAAAGTGCTAGGATCCGGCTCTCCAGCATCTGTTCTTGTCGAGTACATCTGTCCGAACTCGTTGAGGAGAACATCGTTTTCTAAGGCTTTTTCAACTGACATTGGCCTCGTGCGCCACATTGGCTCACAATTGATAATTGATGTGTTGCAAAAGCTTCAGGACTGTTATCTATTTATAACGGGGGATGTGCGAAACGAGGTTCTGGAAATCCTCATCAGCCAACGCTTGCCGGATTACAGTATGATAGTTGGTGCTCTTAACGACTGCTACAAAAGTGAGCCCTACAATAAGCTGCTGATTGTCAATCTACTGAAAGTGTGCGAGTATTACCAGGCTGTGCTCAACCAGACTGTGTCAGTGGCTCCTCCAAAACTGAACCTCGCACAGGAGGCCGAATTTAAGGCTATCGACCTCACAATTCTTGACAGCTACTTGAAGATTAATTCGGATTCTCAACAGAGTAAGTGGTTCAATGCAGGAACCGCGAAAAATTCGCTGTTCACAACCATTTTGCGACTGCCGTACCGGTTGAAGGAATCTGATATGCGGACTAAGGTTGTGGGTGTCATCTCAAACCTCATCGACTCGTCGCTATCTTTCACTGACTGCAGGCAAGACAACTCCGTACTGATCACGCAAGCCTACGCTCTAGTTTATGCTTTGGATCATTTTTCTCGTTACGTGAAAAACGAGGATGACATAGATGTCATTTGCAAGACATTGGATGAGGCCATTTCCAGAGTCATGAGAACGCCGTACAAGTACATTGATATTTCGCGGGAGTTCGGAAGAACCATGAGCCCGTTCTATGTGGCTGCCATTGAACAGGCCAAGTTTGCAACCACCGACAATGTTAAGGTTTGGGTGAATCTGTTGACAAGATATATGTTCTTGATTGGAGAGCCTTTGGACAGCATGAAAAAGGTCTTGTTGAAGTACTGGTCGGACGATCATTTGGATTTTGATAATTACGAGTCGTCCTTGAAGGAGTTTTGTTCCAAACTCTACGCCGATGAAGACGTGCCTTTCTTTGAGATGGTGGTCAATTACCCAATTTCCAAATTAAGAAGAGCCATTTCTAGCAAAGTTGCAATGGCAGACATCGATGCCATTGCTCTTCTTAGAAGACTGCAACTACTAGCTTCCGACGGGGCATTGACACTCAGAGACATCGAATCCGTGGCTGTTGAGTTATTCTCCAAGCTTGCAAATTATCTGGCCCAGAGAAATTTTTCGCAATACGACACATTTAATCATGTTGACCTCTTTAGGTGCAAGTACTGGAGTCCACTGTATCTGAACGGTAGCCACTCAGACAAACAGTTTTTTGTGGCTGGTTTGCTAAACGAGATGTTTTACAATCTGTTTGAACTTGACAGCTCCATTCGTTCCAAATTATCTGAATACGAAAACTATGTCCACGGGTACAAATCGCCAGCAGTAGACGAACAGCATATTCTTGCAAGTTCATTTTGGGTGCTTGATAATTTCAAGCTAGTTGAGCATTTATTTGACTCGGCGGTCATACAGAACAAAGTTCTCGAGCTGGCTGCTCTTAGAGGTGTGGAAGTGGATGCTACCGAGCTCACAAAAGTTGCAGATTTTGTGTCTGAAACAGATCTCCAATTCTATGTCACACTCGCTTCAAGGACCAAATTTGAGGAATCTCAGATTACGATTCTTGCACAAAAGGCGGAGCAGAACGAGCTGCTATACTCTGCACTAACTGCGATTTTGAGATCCAACCCTGATATAGCAGATATCTTGTTGGACAAACCAGGACCTGCTACCAAGAATTCAGTGCACGGCCTGAACTATTTGATCACGCTCAACGAACTCACAGAATCGGAGTCGCTACGCTCAGAGCTGGAAAGTATTGCAACAGAAAGGCTGCAAGAGTTTTTGTCGACCTCGACAGCCTCCAATGTTCCGACTTATGTTAAAGTTCTCGCACGCAGCACGTCCTCCAGCTTATTTGCTCGACTCATGGAGTTTGCGCCTTTCTACAACAACGCCGCTTACATTTTTAGCCCAGAATCTGCCTATTATGTGGCTCATTCGGTTGACAATATGGATGTACTCAAGCCCTGGTGCTCGAAAGCCGTTTTGTACTCCACGAAAATGTTTGCCGAAAAGGATACACTTCCGGAGAAATTTTTGACCTTTCTCAGCAGCCTTAAAGAGTTGTTGCTGAAAGTTGACATCTGGACTATTGTCCCGGCATCAATTCTCAATTCTCACCTGGAAGTGCTTCTGTCCAAACAATGGATTCGCGCAGAGGACATATTGCGGTACATTTCTTGGCTACTGATGACCACTAGTTCGAAAACCATACAGCACTCCAAACACATTCAACTGTTGATCAACAACAAAAGCAATGTGCTAAACGAGCTCCCATCAAGGTCGAACTTGTCCACAAGGTTCCGCTCAGCCCTTGTGCTCTACTATCTGGTTCAAGTCGGGCCAGTTTCCAATTTTGATGTTGCAAAACGTCTTTTACAGTTCTACTCAGGGTCTCTTCGTGCCGACGATTTGATTCTCAAGAATATTTTGATGGAGGTCGAGCAACATGTGGGACAGAGCTGGCTATCGTTTGTGGCTGATTGGGAATTCCTCGACGCCGACTCTTATGAATCGTCCACGACTAACTTTATCACAAGCAGTGCACACGGTCTTATTGTGAATCTTTCCAAGAAATTCATCGACAACTCTATTGCTAGATTTCCTGGCTCCTCCGACGATTTTGCCCTGCCAGCGGTGAACAAGGCAACGTGGCAAGACTGGGAAACATTTTTCAACCATAATTCTGTCGTCCTTGAACACGCAATCATCAGCAATATATATGAGAAAACCATTTACGATCCCGAATTTATTATGCTGTTGATTATCAACAACGATGAGCTTTTCAAGGCACAGGAAGAATTCGTGGCAGTGGACGTGCGAAGACTTGTGGAAACCAACATTTTGCAATTCATCGTGATGAATCTGAGCAATTGCAACGAGGAAATGAGACATATTAGCCGCAAAATCTTGCTGTCATGTTACTTTACGATCGACAGAGAATTAAAGCGACTGACAGAACTAAAAGAAGACAAGGCGAAGAAGGAGGGGTCTGTAGACAAAGCAAAGACGGACGTGGCCACTCTCCATCTTTTCTCCTTCAAGGAAAGACTGGCGTTCAAAGTATACTTGGGAAATCTGCTGTCTATGAAGGAAGAGTGTTCTCCCATGATCACTATAATGCTTTCTCACTTAATTCCAATATTGAATAACCCAGGTCACTATCTTTATGAAAAAGCTTACAGGTACATTTTAGGCGGGTCAAAGTTCCGTCCGTTTGACATTCCGTTGTTCAAAGCCGTCACCCAACACTTTGTCGCAGACAAGCATCTAGGCCATTCCAGGTTTGATGAAAATTACTACAAACAGCTGTCGTGGGTCGTTGTCACTCTGACGAAGTCTCTGAGTCACCAGAACGACCTCAAAGTAATCAACAGAAGTGGAATACTAGATTACCTAATGGCCCTCACCGGGTCTCCATTCTTGAGCCTCAAACATCAACAGGAAATAACTCATCTATTGCACAGGATAGCCGAACTCCCTAACGGAGCAGACCTCCTCATCAGATCGTACGGAGTGCTGAGTTTCACAGAGCTACAGAAACTTAAACTGTCTACAGACACAGTCGCAAGCAACTTCCAGCTCCTTGATTGGCAACGCTTCGCCGTCAAGGCGCACGTGATTGCCGATAAACGTGCGTACGAATGGACAAGTGAAGACTTCAGTCGGTCGGTGAAACGAGTTCTAATCTAAGGATCAACTTCCATCGCATCCTCTTGCTTTGCTTCCTTCACCTTTCTGGCCGCTTGCACCGCCTTGGTCAAGAACGATTCCTTATCGTTGCCGGTGTTCTCCAGTCGACCTCCTTTCAGAACAACATGTCCGTGAACTTTGGTGACAAAGTCTCCGTTCTCGTTGAACACAAGCTCCGACCCCACAAGTTTGGACCATTCGCCCTGATACAGGTTGCTGTTCATCTGCACCAGTGGCCTGTCCTCTGCCAATCCGCTCAGTCGAATGTGGGCGTTTTCTGAGGACGGCTCCTCAAGCGACTCGTCCAGTGCCTCCTGCTTTATAGAACTTGCATTCAGAGAACCCTTTTCGAGATTAATGTACTGGTTTGGCGGAAACTTGAGCGCAACGTAAACGTCCTCATATTCGTCGTCGTCTTCACGTGCAAGGCCTCGCATTGGCGACTTCGGCAGCTTTCTTCCGTGCCTCAATGTCCTCTTTGCTTCCAGCCTCGAATTGTGCGGTAGCAAAGTGCCAATTCATCTCAGGGCCTGCGCTAAGGAACTCTGTATTACCATTCATAGTCATGACCCAGCCATTGGTGTTCTTCTCGTACCGGTCTAGCGAGCATGTGCTGGCCTGTATCCTGGTGCTCACGCCATCTCCGCCATGCTCCACCTTCAAAAATTCCCTTGTATTCTGGTATCCCATCAGCGACATTCCAAGAGCGATCTTCAAAGCAGCATGGGTAACAAGGATCACAGAGGTGACTTGAGGATACAACGACTCAACCTTCGGTATAAACTTCTCCCAGAACAGTCTGCATCTCTCCAAAAGCTCGTCCTCTTCCTCACCCTCCAGCGAAGGAACAACCGTTTCTGGAAGCCACTCGTCCGACAGAGCTGCAAAATACTGCGACAGCACGTCGATTGTCGCGGGCTCTGGGATATGGGACCTGCTGCGTCTGTACCATTCTCCAAGCCCGCGGTCCAGGTATATTTTCAGTCCCAGCTTTTTCGCTGTCGGCTCGATTGTCTCAATACATCTGTAAAACGGACTCGAAAATATTAATTCAGGTTTAGGCTCCAGCTTGTCGGATATATAGTCTGCCAGCTCGTGGGCCTGCTCCACGCCATGGGGAGCAAGCAAAGGGTCGCTCTCGTTGTCTCCTAGCGGACTGTCCCGCTGTTGGTCTTCGGGAAGCCAGTTTTCACGGTACCCGTGCCTAACAATATATATAGTCTTTAGTGTCATGGAAAAAAGTAAATAAAATCGTGAAAAAGTATTAAAATAATATCTGCGGTGGATATTCAGATACAAGCAAATAAATCACATATTATTTATTCTTTGCTATCATCCTCCTTCTTGTCGTCTTCTTCGTCGTCGTCCCAGTCAAAGTCCTCGTCGTCGTCGGCAGGCTTCTGCTGCAGTATTTCCTTCCGTTTCTTCTCCTCTTCTAGGATCTTGGCTTTGTTGGAGAAATAGGTTTTCCAAAACACTTGTTCGTCGATCTCGTCTGGAACTAGCTCCTGAATGAGCTTCTTCAAGCTCTCTTTTTCAGCAAGGGTGTTCTTCTCCGCCTCGTCCTCTGCAGTCAGCACGTAGTCCTTGACACTCTCACTCTTCCAGTTTGTGAGATAAAGATCCTTGTTGTTTTCCAGTTCGTGCAATTGAGCCTCAAGTCTGCTCGTGGCCAAGTTCTGCGGCATGTTGAACATGATCTCGTCCTTTTTCGCGCCACCCGCCTCCTCGCTGCCGAATCTAATGCCCGTCTTATCAGCAAGAAGACTTCCAAGCTTAGTTGCATACCCCAGCGTCAGGTTCTCAAGTTTTTCTAGATCCTGGTCTAGTCCGTCCAAATATTTGTTGGTGTTCTCATTAAAATTGTGCAGCAGCTTGGCGGAACTCTCCTTGATTTCCTTCAACTCCTCTTCGTTGAGTTTACTTTGCACCTTAGCCAGATTTTTTTCGAAATTCTCCTTCGTAGCATTAATCCTATTTTGCAAATCAATCTTCTTGGTGATCTCCTTTGTGTCTGTCAAAAGATCGGGCAACTTCTTCTGGAAATTGCTCAGATACCCACTGAAGGTGTTCCAGCCAGAAACGGTTTGGGACTCTATGTTTGAGTAAACTTTGCCCACCTGCTCCTCGAAATTGTTGACCAACTCCTCGGTCTTTTGGTCCCTGTGCTCTGACTCCTGAGTCTCGGCCTCAATAAACTCCATGGCGCGTATAATCAGCTAGAGCTTAAACAATTGGTGTCACTAAATTAATTTGAGTTCGTTTTTTGGCTAAACAGGGTAAAGAGTGTATTACCTCATCGCTGACTCAGCGATGTGTGAACGGGCAGGAACATCATGGCCCTTTTAAGTTATCACCAGGAAATAGCGTGTCACTCCCCACGGGCGAATAATCTTGGCACCCGCCACAAACACCACCGTTTCAGCAAGTGGCACGATATCCACCGCCTGAGCCACCAGCCCTACAAATTCGGTTCATGGCACTTTCCTAATGAAGTAAGCATTTTACGCAGAAAAAGCAAAGACTGCTTTGCGGACTGATAATCTCAGCCCTAATTTTCGAAATCTAGATAACGGGTGCTGCAAGATTAGCCATCGTCATAGGGAAAACAACGGAGTTCGGGATCATGGATATCCACAGAAGCATCCGTGTGTTTACCTATACTTGCATCTGGAGAAACTGCCACACTCATATGATCAGGCTAACTATAAAACGGCCACGCAGTCGTATGTGCCGAGAGTTATCTACAAGGATGGAGGAAGCTTATAGCTTAATCTATTGTTTTTACATTGTCCAAGGAACCAAAAGAAATAATTAAAAAGCAAAGCCAATGTTTCTGGACGGCACTCTTATTGTTCAGAAGCACATAAATATATAATATTTTCTGCAGCCGTCTCGGTAAACGGATCTTCAGTTATTAACAACAAAGAAAAGCCTTACGAGTGCTATTTCTCCGCCGGTAACAAGATAAAGAGAGTGGACATTCCCGAATACCGATTTCAGTAGTCCTGTGGCCCAACTCCCAAAATTTTTATCCTTTGCAAGTTATCCTAACTCAATATGCTTAAAGCTGGAAACTTCGGTGAAATCAGTCCTCAGGTGTCCAAGGCCATCGACAAGGAAGCCAAGGAGAGACTGGTTCTCGCTGATGAGAGCGAGTACCCGACTCATGACATTGACATTGTTCACGACGACCACCGCTCTCGGGGTCTTCCTCTGAAAGTGTACCGTCACTATGCCGACATTCAGCGTGGCTATGAGCAAGCCAACGACTACGACGGCCTGTACATCGCGCAGAGAAACCAAATCAAGACAGATGCCCACGCTAACCTCTCCGAGGAGAAGCTGGACACCCAGCGCAAGCTCCGTCAGGCCAAGGTGTACTCCATTTTCTTCCTTATCACGACCGATATTTTGGGACCAAGCAATGCTCCATACGCCATTGCCCAGATGGGTTACGTGCCAGGTATCATTCTGTACGTCATCTTCGGTATCTTCGCAGCTGTTGGAGGGTACGTTCTGAACTACTGTTTCTGCAAATTGGACTCCAACAATTATCCGATCCGTACTTTCTCCGACCTGGCCGGAAGAGCCGTTGGCGCATGGTTCCGCTACCCCACCGCACTGTTGCAGTTCATCCAGATGATCATGAACGTCGGTCTTATTATGCTGTCTACCGGTCAAACTCTGGCCCAGATGCTTGTCACCAACCGTGGCCACAACTCCCTGTGTTTTTCTGTCGAGGTGCTGGTTTGGGCATTCTTGGGTATGATTCTTGGCCAAATCAAGACTCTGAACCGTTTCGCACACATCGCCAACTCTGCCGTCTGGATGAACGTGGCTGTCTGTATTATCACCATGGTGGCTGCAGGTGTGGAAAATAAGCCAAACTACGACCTGTTCTGGTCTAACTACGGGTGTACCGCTCCATACGATACGCTGGACATCGTGAGACACGCTGTTGCTCCAGGTACGCTGTCTGACCGTATCGGCGGAATGAACAACATGGTTTTCGCTTGGGGAGGTGCCACTGTTTTCTGTGAGTGCATGTACGAGCTCAGAAGACCTATGGACTTCTGGAAGGGTATGATTTGTGCACAATCTTTTATTCTGGTGATTTATCTGGTCTTCGGTCTGTTCATCTACTCCAAATTGGGACAATGGTCCTACGTTACCGCCAACATGGGTATCTCTAGCCACGCTTTGCAAAATGCCACCAACGTTCTTAACCTTGTGTCGGGTATGCTTGCTGCCACGCTCTATGCTAACGTCGGTCTGAAGGTGCTTTACCAAGGTTTCCTTGTTTCGGACTTCAGATTCCCTCAATTGACCACTTTCAAGGGCACCATCGTCTGGGGAATTTTGGTTGTTGTCTACTGGGCCTGCGCTTTCATCATCGGCGCAGCCATCCCAGGTATCAGTGAGTTGGTCTCCATCATCGGTGCCTTCTGTATTTTCCAGTTCTCCTACACTCTGCCATTCCTGTTCATTCTCTGTCTCTTGATCCGCATGGATGTGACTACGCCGGACAGTTTTGACCCCGTGTCTGAAAAACTTCTCAAAGCAGACACTCTGCGCAACTGGTCGCGTTGGAAGCGTGGACTCACGTACGGGGGATGGAAACGTACCTCCATCAAAGTGATTGCTTTCCTGCTTTTCCTTGCATCCCTTTCCTGTGCCGGACTTTGCTCCTACTCTGCTATCGAAAGTGCCATCGAGTACTACCAAACATCCACAGCTAGCGCATTCGGTTGTACAGCCCCTGTTACGCCAAATGTAGGATTCACCTGTGCTGGTATCACAGTCGGCGACAATTAATTGTACTCGTTTTGGACAAGATATACGACTTTAGCACATACCAAATTGTAAACGAAATTAATTTGAATAGAAATAATTAATTGTATTATTTGAATCTGATACTTTTTTTTTTGCATGCCCGAGCCGTTTACACCTCCTATCAAATTTGCCCGGGTGACCCCAACGTTTGCCCGCGGAGCGTATCCGCGGCCCATCAATTACAGATACCTGGAAACGCTCAAGCTGAAGGTCATGATCGCGCTTACCCCAACCGAAATCACCATGGAAAATGATCCATCCCTATATTCTTTCTGCTCCAAGAATAATATACTTCTCGTACACTTCGAAACCGACCACTCGGCCAAAGATAAGGGGAAAAAGAGAGGAATACCAATCGAGTCCGAACAAGTGCTCAAAATTCTCGAATTAATCCTGAACAAGGATCGCTCGCCAATATACATGTTTTGTAACAATGGAGGCCAGATTACGTCGCTCGTGGTGGCATGTTTACGCAAAATACAGCTATGGAACCTGGTTTCAATCTATGATGAGTTCGTGAGATACAGCACAACTATCAACCAGAACGACAGGGCGTTTATCGAGAGCTTCAAAGCCCGCATAAAACTGCCTTCCGCCGACAAACGTGTGGACTGGCTCTGGAAAGGCATGAGTCCTCACATCATCCAGAACCATCCAAGCATGCAATTCGTCTGGTTCGACGAAGAGCTCAAAGAGGACGCTGTGCAACTCTAGTCAAAAAGCATTCCTGCCGCCATCTCAACATTATTGTTCGTCTGTTGTAAAGCGAGCTCCGCTTGTTTCCGGTCGAAACCCATTGCCACAAGCTGGTCTACTTTGGCTGGGTCGGCAGACGACTTAGGAGTAGCAACTTTTGGTTTCTTGGTGGCTTTTTGGGCATCTGCCAGGTTAAAGATGTTACCTCCTAACTGTGACGAGGGAACAGCCTGCTCGACCATGCTTGGACACTCGTGCTCTGGCAAAAAGGAGGTGGACACATCGTCGATCACCAGCTGATTCCGTTTCAGGTCGATATTTGCTTGGTATCTTCTTAGCATGTCCAATCCCAAAAGCATTTCGACATGTGTGTCGATGACTGTGAATGTGCACGGGAAATATCCGTTTTCAATCTTTAGTGGAGCAGAATGAATTCTTCCCAGGATCTTGGTGGACCCAACTCCCCGGGCCTCTCCAATGAAACGCTTGTCGATCAGTCTCGTCAATCCTGTCTTTTCCGCCAGTGAAGGAGAGATGATCGTGGTCTGTGCACCGGAGTCAACGAACGCTTTGACAGGGGTCCCGTTCACCTCGCAGTTGATATACAGCATGTGCACACTGGTGAACGACTCCGGAGAGATCTCCATGGCTGTTCGCAGATTCTCCTCGATGGCCTCCTGGTTGATCAGCTCCATAATTTTTTTCTGACTTTCAGGATCATCAGGATTACTGTACAGTTGAGCTAGCTCTTTTTGGTGATCTGCCTGTAATTGGCGCTGGTTCTCGACCATCTTCAGTGCCAGCTCTCTAAATCTTGCGGGATTGTGCAGAGCGGCCCTGGTCTCTGGATCTAGTTGGCTCTGGATCTGCGGGTTGGAGAGGTATTGCTGGCGAACGGTCTCCAGTTGCGCATCCAGAAATCCAAGTTGAGGCTGTTGCGCCGGGGCTGATTTTTTGAGGATCAGCAAGTCGTCATCCTTGAGTCCAAGGTCTTTGAGCGTACCGTTTTTTGAGAGATCTAATTGTTTGCCGTCAAAGACAAGCACCTGTAGATTTTCATCGATATTCGACTCGGATTTCAAGTAAGCCTTGAAATCCGCAAACTCGAGCTCTTCGGGCAGATCTGCCGTGATAATCTGGTCCGTATCCTCGACAGCAATGGTCAAATTCATATCGCTTGTTCTTCGTGGCGATCTGGGGAAATTTTATTTATCAGCTACTTTTTTTTTTTTTTCGCCACTGGTTACGCTCTTATAACAATGAAACGGGCTGCAGCTGTGGCCTCCGAAGGTGGCAAAACCGCTGTGAAGAAGGCAAAACTCATCCAATTGGAGGAGACGTTTCCGACACTTGACTATTTTGACCAATTCCGAGACACAAAGGTGGACCCTGAGAATTTTGTCAAGTTCGAGGAGACCAACACCAAGGAGGCCGTAGAGGGACTGAAATATATTCTGTCGAAGGATCCAACATTGGAGCCATATCTTACGAAGCCGTTCCACTCTTATCTGAAAGACGTGGGCGGAACGAAACCCCTCAAACACTATTTCGACAGTCTAGTCAGCGGAATGATTTCGCAGCAGATCAGCGGAAAGGCAGCTAAAGCCATCAAACAGAAGGTGATTGACACGCTGTCCAGAGACAACGAGCTTCCGGACCCGGAGATCTTTGACTCAAAGTCGATAGAAGAGCTTCGGAGCTGTGGTCTCTCAAATAAAAAAGCAGAGTTTGTGAAAAGACTAGCCAAGGCTTTTATCGAGTCGGAGGAGGTGCCGCCGGAAGGCGTGAAATTTTCGCAACTGTACTTCCAAACCAAGGACGATATAACCATCAGTCTCGATTTACAAAAATTTAAAGGCATAGGGCCGTGGTCTGCGTCCATGTTCCTCATGTTTGCGCTCCAACGGTACAACATCTTTGAGGTCGGAGACCTTGGGATACGGCGAGGAGCCACTGTGTATCTGTCTGAGCGGCCCGAGCTGCTGGCCGAGATAAACGCGAAGCTCAAGGAGCTAGATCTACCCAAATTGCCAAAGTCGTCGCAAAACTCAAGGTACGCATCTGACCACGCGATAAACTGTCTGGCACACCAGTTTGTGCCGTACAAGAGTATCTGGATGCTTCTTCTATGGCGCATAAGTGACACGTCCATCGATGCATTGGAGTAGTGTACATACGGCTTTAATCTAGCTGTTTCGTGGCTGAGCTCGTTCTTTCGCCAGAGGGCACCAGCATGGCCAGCTGTCTGGAATTTATAAGCATTTTGGGACGTTTGGAGATCAGCTTGTCACCTTCGTATTCCTCAACGTCTTCAAGCACAACGTTCACGAAATCGTCGAACCCCACGAGTTTGCCCACGAATTCCTGGTCTGTAGTCAGCAGGATCCAGATTTTCGACCCAATACACTTGTCAATCAGCTCCAAAGGAAGCACTATGTCCGACATGTTTAGCAATAGTGTGAATAAAATTGACGGATTTATTTCACCAAACTTTGTGCCCCGCCACCACCGCCACCTGGAATTTCCAACAACTTTAAAAAAAATGTTATCTATTTACAGCACTTACTTCCTCCATGTCATCCATCGAGTCAACAACAGAATCGTCGAGCTCTGCATCGTCCCAGGAATCCAAACAAAAGCTAGACAGCGGCTCCAAACAAAAGCCTGAACACCTCTGTATACGGCCGCTCACGATCTACGACTGGCAGCAAGTGGTGGAGTTAGAGGCTCAGGGATTCCCCGAGCACGAGAGATGCTCGGAGGAGAAAGTCAAGTATCGTCTCACGGTGTGTCCGGAGCTGTGTTCCGGGCTTTTTGTGAGGGAGTTTGAGGAGAACGCCGCGCAAAACGACAGTCCTCCTCCGCGTTCTACCATAGTGAATGAAAAGCTCATTGGACACATTCTAGCGTCGAAGACGTACGATTCCACCATCACGGAACGGTCGATGGCTATCCCAAAGGACGAAAATGATTTGCAGAGCGGCCACGTCGAGACTAGCCGCACGATCGGCATCCATGCCGTGGTGATCGACAGCCAGTACCGGGGATTGAAACTCGGGTCTCTTCTGATCAAGGACTACTTGCAGAAACTGAACCAGCAGTATGTGGCGGACAAGGTGGTTTTACTTGCCAAGCCCCAGGTGACGCCGTTCTACCGCGGGCTGGGCTTTGTGGACGACGGCGTGAGCTCGTGTCGGTTCGCGGGCGAGGAATGGCATGACATGCATTGTGATCTTACACACGAAGAGGAGGACGAAGACATGTAACAATGCTTGTGGGAGTCTATTAGAAGTATGGGTCGAACAGTCTTTTGAGCCAGTGATTGCGGAACACTCTCATACCGTACGACGAGCCGCCTTCGAAGTCGCCGCGCAGTCGCGCTTTGACAAAGTTGTGCTCCACTATTTCAAGACGCCGTTTGTAGATGGTGAAACTAATAATTGCGTACGCCAATCCTATGATCAGGTCCAGCCGCCAATGGTGGTCCAGGTACATCGTGGCCCACCACTGTAGAATGACAAATGCGAACATGCCGGCCTTTGGGAACCACCATCTGGTGTAGAACGCGACGAAGAGCGTGCATTGGACCGCCATCGCCGAGTGCAACGACGGGATGGCTCCAAACACAATCGGGCTCTTGTGGAACCCGTCGGAATTCAGATGCGTGCCAAGCGCAACGTCCACACGTGTCAGGCCAGCGGCGTATCCGGGCATATCATAGTTCGCGGCGGCGTCCTCCCCGTACAAGAAGATGAACCACGGAGGAGCGTTGGGAAAGAGCATGTGTGTGATGACGCCAGCAATATTTTGCGTGCCAAGAGCGAAGGAAAACCACTTGATCGCGCCCGGCGCCTGGAAAACATAGAGGTAGATGGCTGTGAACAGCGGTGCGAAAAAGTGGAGCAGCACATATGAGAACCACGCCAGCAAATCCCGTGCAGTGGTCTGGGGGTAGATCAGCGCGTGATCGATGTTCAGGATTGGCCAGCACAGGGCTAGAAAGAGCACGGGAGCAGAATAGATGCAGGAGACAGGAAGGTATGTTGGCTGGGCCGACGAGGCGAGGGGCAGATCTGTCGAGGAGGCACTGGACCCGCTAGACCCACTGGACCCCACCGAGACGGTGCCAGTCTGCGACAGGTGTGTCATTTCGACATTATTCACGAACTGGTTTTCTTCGTCGTTTTTTGTCGGAATGACAAGCTCGTGCACCTCCTGGCTCGACTCAAAGCGGGCGCGGCGCGGGACTTGGTAGAAATAGCTCCACAACAAATATGAACACGTAAGAATCAACAGGAAGGACAACCACGCGGAGAGTCTGTGGACGTCAAAGACAAACGAATCCAGCGACATGGCCAGTTTCACGTGAATCGTGGGCCGGATCTCGTTCGGGACGATTCCGGCATTCTTGAACATCAGCAACCATATAAATACAGGCGAGAAGTTGAGTGCAAAATTCAGGAGGAGTCCAAAAAATGATCTCTTGTTCAAAGCCTGGCTTAGCATGTGCCGTGCAAGCTGGAACAAGAGTAGGGGTAATCGAAGAATCAACGACACGGACGACATGGCTATGTGGCTGGCATGTAAACCCGATGGTTGTGAGATGGTGGACGGCACTGGGACAGTGTCTCTGATGCGATGATTTTGTTCCTAGATGGAAATTTTTTTATTGATCAAAATTCGGTAAGCCTTGCAAGATAGCAAAAAGAATACCGAGCTGCATTCGCACCCTTTTTGACCCTTATTTTATTATTTTATTTTTTTCGGCCGTTATTTCTTATTTTTTTAGTTCGATCTCGAGATTATCCAGATCCAGTAGCGCGTTACTATATATGCTCCATGTGCGTCAGTCCTCCACGCCGATCCCCGCGTTCGTCTTGAGCTGCGGAACAGACGTGATTCGGGCGTCCAGCTGTCCCGTGAGCTGCGGGTTGTACAACTGCGTGAAAAATTGGCCAGCTCCCTGGGTGAACGACTCGGTGCTTTGGCCTTGCGAAAGCATCTGGTTCGTGTACCACCACCCCATCCCGTCCCAAATCCTCGACCGCCACGGCACAACGTTCGCAAACGTGTAGATAACCTTCACTATATACTCGTACTCGTCCAGGTCGGGCTGTGCTTTTCTGGTCTTGAATTCGTTGATCATGTTCGTGTAGTTCTGCACGATGGTAAGGTCGCTGTTTTTAGTTATGAGGGAGTTGTAGTCGTCCGAGTGCCTTCTGTAGTCGATAACCAGGCCCTCGATCACCGCAGAGAAAATTTTCTGCGCGTCGTAGTGGATCGTGACGGTGTCTGTCTTATTAATTTCAGTGGCCGGAGTGCTGGCCATGGACGCGCGCGGGGTGTCCGTGTTGACCGACGTGGACGACAGTATGGTTGTGGTGGTGACATACGTTCCTGTGCTCGACGCCATCGTCGAGGAAGCAGCCTCCGAGGGCCCCAATGTCGCGGCCGTGGTCTCTGTGTCTGCGTCGGAAACATACACCCACGGCTGGTAGAATGTCGTGGTGAAGTAGTCTGAATTTGCTGTTGGTGTGTCGTAGAGCATCTGGAGAACCAGGTACGAGCTTTTGGCCTCCTCGAGAATGCGGCCGCTCCACGGAAGCTGGCTCAAATATGCCAGCAGAGTGTCGCATTCGAGGTTCACTCGCAGAAGATCGGACTCCGTGGAGTACGCACTGACCATCTCGTTGAGGCTGGTTGCAAAGCCCGGGTTTGTGATGGCCATGCTGTTGTATTGGCGGCCGTACGTCGCAATATCGTAGCAGAGCGCATTGCACTTAGCCAGCTTGTAGTATGTCATGTATGTGGCCGACTGGTCGTCTGGGATGATGATCTCCGTGTCCCAGCTGGTCTGTGACGACGTGCTGGACGGAAAAGTCAAAAGAGTCTCTATAGCGGAGTCGACAGAGGTGAAACTGGTATAGTATTTGGTGGCCACCGAAAGCACGTATTGTTGGGCAGTTGAAGGCAGTTCCGAGAGCATGGAGGTTGCATATTCGACAATGGAGGTAGCTAGCAGATGGTCAAAAAACAGGTTGTTGTCGTACTCGCTGGCCAGCGACGCAAATACCGAGGCCTCGGTGCTGGGGAAATAGGACGTTTCATGACTATAGTAGAAATAGTCGCGCATCGCGAGACCCACGGCATAGTTGTAGTCTGCTTCGGCCACAACGCTGTTGATACACGCTCCAAGCAGTGGGAACAGCGCAAAAGCTAAAAGCATGGGCAGAGCGAGATCTGGCTGGAACGGTTGAATTAATGCAATTTCCAATCTGGCTCTCGTCGGTGCAGAGGTGAATAAGGTGAAAAATAAAAAAAAATTAAATAGCCTTTATTATGGACCAGTTCCAGAACACGTCGTTTGCACAGATGTTGCAGGCGCACGCGGCACAACAGCCGCAGATCAACCTGGAGATTGACAAGAAACGAATTGACGTGCTGCTCAAAATCAACACGGTCCTGCTCCAGAAGTGCCTGCTTCTCCAGCCCTACATCCTAAACAAGTCCAACTCGATGAACCCGGACTACAACCAGAGAAAAGAGACGTACCAGAATTATCTGAAGCGCATCCACTTTAATCTCACATGTCTGGCATCGATCAACGACATCCACTCCACTCCGCCTAACATGCCTAAGAAAAACTACAGTATCCCGCAAATAGTTCTTCCGCCGCCAGAGCTGCCCGAGCTCAACGAGCCTTACAAGCTTCTCAACCAGCTATATCCCGAAGCGTTGCCATTTTTCCAGAGACGCATGGAGGCAGCAAGACAGCAGCCGCAACAGATGCAGCAGATGCAGCAGATGCAACAGATGCAACAACGCCAACCTCAGCCTCCAACCCAACCACAGCCCCAGCCACAACCTCCGCAACAACAGCAACAGCAGTTCCAGTTCCGCAACCAGACGTTCCCGCAAGAGGAGCAGCACAGCCAGATGAATTTCGCCTGGAACTCGCCTTCCGACCTGCTGGCCCCGCGTGCCAAGCAGCAGCAGGCTCCCCAGCAACAGCACCAGATGTATTCGCAATTTATACAACAGCAGCTGAACCAGCAGCAGCAGAATATCCAGACGCCACAAACCATGCAACCGCAGCAGAAGCAACCGCAACAGCAACCGCAACAGCAGCCCGTCTTCAACCAGTACACTCCACAGGACTTCACTAATTTCCAGCAGCCCCAGCAGCCCCAGCAGCAGTCGTTCAACGGCAACATGGGACAGTTTGAGACGAAGAACGGCAGCTCGGTGCCCTCTGCAGGCAGCTCCATCATGCTGAGTCCCGAGCAGATCCTCGCGAGCGTCAATAACCAGCAGTCTTCGACCCCCTTAGACGGATGGTGAGGCGTCGATCGTCTCTATTTTTTTTGCGTCGTTGCGCGAATCTAATAAATATACATTTTAGACTTATTGTAACACTAATTCTCTCCCCACACTGATTTGCTGATGCCCTCAGGAACCAGCAAACCCCGCAACCTTCACGAGCTGACGGGGCTGGTGGATGAGCTGCTTGAGTCGCTGGAAGTCGGCTCCTCGAACTCCACCAAAGAGCACCTTGTGAAGGCCCTTGAGTGCATCGAGAACTACAAAGGCGTTGTTGGGCAGAGGCGTGTTTCTGAGCTCGCGGCGTCAGAGTTCGAGGAGGGCTTCATCTACTACAATGCAGCATCCAGGATTTTGAGCGATCTGATCCCAAGACTCGACGACTATAGACAGCTCAAGCAGAAACCCAGCTTGTACCAATTCTACGCAGATCTGATCAACTATCTGGTGAGACAGCGCCCCACATATGAGGCCATGAAACAGCATATTCGTGGATCTTCCGACAGCCTGGTTCTGAGGCTACAGACCCTCAAGAGCGGGACGGAGATAGCGTCCAACGGCTCGTCTAAACAGGACGTCACCCAGTTGTTCGACTCCTTCGACGCCGCCATTTCGGTTTCGCAGCTCTCAGTGCTGCTCAAACACCACTCGGAACTCGTATTGCTCATAGATCTGCGCCGCAAACGAGAATTCGAGTTTGAGCATATAGATCTCGCAGATTACATCATACAGCTGGAGCCCGTGTCAATTAGAGACAGCTACACCTGCCACGAAATAGAAAAATATTCCATGATCACCGACACAGACGAAGAGCGCGAACTGTTTGCGCAGCGAGGCCGCTTTGAGCTGGTGGTTGTTCTGGACTACAATTCCACCAAAGAGTCCAAAAGCCCGGAACTTGCGCGATTGATTTCCATACTGACGACCAAGAATGCTGGAGTCTTCCTCAAACGCAATCCCGTCATTTTGGACGGTGGCTACAAGGCGTGGTCGGAGTCCCGGTCTGCTCTGTCGTCACCAATGCATGGTCCCCGGCCTGTTTATGGACGTGATCGGTCTGAGTCTGTAAACTCCATTTCCAGCCACGACGACCTGACAGTCAAACGAAAGACATCTTACAACGAACGGGCGCTCATCAAGAACGTCGGCGAGTTTCTTTCCAGCCAGTCCAGACCGCAATCCAGCCACAGCTCTATCGAGCTGAAAACTCCAGCAGCTGTGCCCTACCTCGATATGTATACTCGCAACGGCCTCCCGTCTCCAAAACCCGAGTCTTCCATATCGTCGAGCTCACCGTCGCGGCCTTCTCCTGCATTTCTGTCGCCGGTACCTCTCCCCAGCTCGCGAAGCTCGCCGCCGAAAGCGCAGCTACCAATGCTGCCGGCGAAACCCGCATCGTCGCCAGCGCCGGTCTCCAGATCAAGCTCTGTGTTTCAGAGCTCTTTGAGCGTCATGACTGGCCTGTCAAATCTGGGAAACTCCTGCTATATGAACTCTGCGCTTCAGTGTCTGATTGGTTCCAAACGACTCACAGAGTTCTTCATTGTCGGCACATTTAAACAACACATCAACATGAACTCCAGACTGGGATCGAAGGGCATACTAGCAAACGAGTTCTCCTCGTTGCTCACAGAGCTGTACAAAAAAAGCACCCCCAGCCGCCCGCAATCAGTAACGCCTCGTCAGTTCCGCAAAGTGATAGCATCTCTCAATAGCATGTACAGAACCTTGGACCAGCAAGATTGCTCGGAGTTTTTAAACTACGCTCTTGACTCGCTTCACGAGGACCTCAACGAGAACGGCAACCATCCGAAACTGCCCGAGCTGAGCAAAGAAGAGGAGGAAAAACGCGAAAAGCTGCCAATTAGAATCGCCTCTACAATCGAGTGGGAACGGTATCTGAAGACCAACTTCAGTATCATTGTGGACATTTTCCAGGGCCAGATCATGTCACAGCTCCGGTGTCTAAATTGCTCAACCACTTCGACCACATACAACGCTTTTAGCACTGTGAGTCTGCCGATTCCCGAAAACGGCCCCAAATCCACGCTGGGCGCATGTTTTGACGAATTTGTCAAACCTGAGCTGCTCGACAACGACAATGCGTGGCTGTGTCCGCACTGCAAAACAAAACAGCGTACGCTGAAACATCTCCAGATCTCCAGACTGCCCCAGGTGCTGATCATCCACCTCAAACGCTTCAAAATGGGCAACTATCTGACAAAACTCAATACTTACATCGACTATCCTCTGGAGCTGCAGCTAGACAAGTACTGGCCCAACGTCGAGAGCGAGCTTGAGCGCATCGAGCTCAGCAGACTGCCGATCAGAGGACAAGTTCCGCCTTTCAGATACAAGCTCTACGGAGTGATCAACCATTTTGGAAACCTCATCAATGGCCACTACACTGCTTTTGTCGAGAAGGGGCCGGGCAACGGCTGGTGTCTATTTGACGACGAAAAGGTGTACAAAAATTGCGCGCCAAATAAAGTCGTCAACGGAGACGCATACATGCTATTCTACGAGCGTGTCTAATGTTCCACCTCTCCAATGGTGTATTTGCCCTCGTCTGCGCCGTTCAGGTCGATGAACTTGTCGCATTTGGGCACCTCGTTCGCAACGTGTCCAATTACAAGCGCACATCCTTTCCATTGGTCGATCAAACTTTTGCCCTTAATGATGTCTTCATTGGACATGGCACTGAGCGACTCGTCCAGAATTAATATTTTTGGCTGGTTGATCATTGCGCGCAGCAAAAGCACCATTTTCTGACTGCTCACAGGCAGGTCTTTGAACTTTGTATCTTTGTATTGCAGCAGACCGACGTTTTCCAGATACTTGGCGATTTTCTCTGTCTGCTCGGGCGTCGTCTGGGGAGGGATATACGAGCCTGTACGGTAGCCCGTCGAGATTGCCTGCTCGACAGTAAGATGTTTGGGGAAAATAGCGTGTAGTTCTGGCGACGTGAACCCGATCTGGTTGTTGGTGTCGAAGTAGTTGGTCTTTCCCGTTGCTCGTGAAACGCCATTCATTTTTATGTGTTTATTCCAAGCCTGCGGGTGGTCCAACGTGATCAGCGACAAAAGCGTGGTTTTTCCCGACCCATTCTTGCCTCTGATGTGCCATTTCTCGCCGTCCCGAACAGTCCAGTTCAGATTCTTCAAGGCATGCTTGCCCCGGTACAGTACGTTCACGTCGCACATCTCCAACAATGGTGTTTCGGAGCGATCTGAGGTCTGTTCGTGAGGATGGTAGAGCTTGGCTTCCAGCTGGCTTTTCAACTGTTGTTGCTCTTCCCTGTGTGCTGTGCATAGGCTGGTCAGTGTTCCTGCCAGATCCGTCCTGTTGCCACTCTCAACAATACCGATGCGGTCGACAATGGCCACCTTCTCTATCCACTCGGGGATCTCGTCCTCCAGCTTGAGCCCAAGACACACGGTGGTGGGGGCGCCTGTGTGCTCCAGAACACGCGACACGGTATTTTTCGCAACAGGGTCCAGCCCCAGAAACGGGTCCTCAATCATGAGCAGGTCTGGCCTGCCGTAGAGACTTTTTGCTATGCGGGCCCGGCGGAACTGTCCGTTACTGAGCGTGGTGATATACTTCTGCTCGAAGCCCTTGAGATCGACCTTTTCGAGGATCTCGTCCAGCAGCCGCGGATCTTTTTTGTGCTGTGAATTGTACGAGATGTTGGCCACAAAATCGGCCACCAGCTCGTCCACCTCGCGGTCTTTGAAAAATTCGTATCGGCTGGATAGATGAGTAAATCCGCCGGAGGAGTTGGTGGCTCCGTGGCCAAACGAGCCGTTGTTGACAAACTGCAGCAGCTCAATTCGCATGTCTGGTTTCTTTAGACGCAGCGGATACGTTCTGGCGCGCGGGTGGGGCAGAGCGAAGAAGGAGCCTTGGAGAGCCTGGAAAAACTCAGAGCGGTGCGAGTCTCCCACAACGGCCCATTTCTCGCCCTGGAAAAGCGAGAACGTGATAGGTTTTTGGAAAACGAGCGCGTCAGACTGATTTTTCAGCGTTCTCGACAGCAAACAGCCCTCCAGCCTCACGATACAGCTCATATCTAGTTCCTTACAATTAATTTGTTCTGCCAAAATTTCCGGGTACATCTCTAATAAATATTTTAAACCACGGTTTTCTGATAAACAAGGCAAAGCATCCGGCTGTATACTATGGAGAAATTTGTCTACACGAGGCTGCCGAATGCTCCTGAGGAACACCTCTCCGAAAAGGAGAAAATGGACATGGAGTTCGGCCCGCTGAGCTCGAAGGACTACCTGTACGAGGTGAGCTACGACCCAAATCAGCCGTTGAACCCTGCCGTGGACGAGCCTCCGTATTTCGTGGTCATCTTCACGTACCTGAACTACCTCATTCTCATCATCATCGGCCATCTGAAGGACTTCTTTGGAAAGAGATTCATGCCGCAGCATTTCGAAGCTGTGCTGCCGAAAAACGGATACCCTCCGTGGTACTCGGCTTTCGAGTCGTTCTACCCGCGTCGTCTGAAGAAAAGACTGGACGACTGCTTTGCGCGGCCGATCTACGGTGTTCCAGGCCGCTTTGTCAGATGCTTTGACCGCATCTCGCCAGACTACAACGAGACCTTCCTCTACAGCGGAGAGCTGAAGCCGCTGCTCAATCTATCCTCCTACAACTATCTCGGGTTCGCCCAATCCATCGGGTCTTGCACGGACGCCGCTGTCAAGAGCGTGGAGGAGTACGGCACGTCGTCGTGCGGCCCTCGAAACCAGATCGGAACATGCAACCTCCATAAGGAGACCGAGGCCTTGGTGGCTCGGTTCGTCGGTAAGGACGACGCGGTGATGTTCTCGATGGGCTTTGGAACCAACGCCAATCTGTTCACCTCGTTGGTGAACTCGAAGTGTCTCGTGATCTCGGACTCGCTGAACCACAGCTCCATCAGATTTGGAATCCGTCTTGCCGGCGCGGCCGTGAAAGTTTTCCCGCACAACGACATGGAAAAGCTCGAGCAGATTTTGAGAGAGTCGATTTCGCAGGGCCAGTCCAAGACGCACCGGCCGTGGAAGAAGATCGTCGTGTGTGTGGAAGGTCTGTACTCGATGGAGGGAAACCTCGCCGACCTGCCGGCCCTGGTGGCTTTGAGAGAAAAATACAAATTTTACCTGTTTGTGGACGAGGCACACTCGATCGGTGCTCTAGGCAAGTCCGGTAGAGGCGTCTGCGACTACTTTGGAATCTCGCCTTCGAAGGTGGACATGCTCATGGGCACGTTCACCAAGTCGTTCGGCGCGGCCGGTGGATACGTGGCGGCCAATCAGGAAATTATTGACCGGCTCAGACTGGACATCAGCACCAACGTCTACGGAGAGTCGATGCCTCCGGCCGTGGTCACCCAGATCAGCACCTCGCTGAGAATCATCATGGGAGAAATTAACGGCGACGAGGGCAAGCAGAGACTGCAAAGAATCGCGTTCAACTCTAGATACCTGCGTCTCGGGCTCAAGCGGCTCGGGTTCATCATTTACGGTGTGGACGACTCCCCCGTTGTTCCTCTGTTGCTGTATGCGCCTCCAAAAATGCCTGCGTTCAGCAGAATGATGTACGAGCGCGGCGTCGCCGTCGTGGTGGTCGGCTACCCGGCCACGGAGCTCATATCGTCGCGTGTCAGACTCTGTGTTTCTGCCTCGCTGACAAAGGAAGACATCGACAGAATCCTCACCATCTGCGACGATATCGGAGACAAACTGTACCTGAAATTCAGCTCGGGCATCTCTGGCGGAGAGAAACACCCTGGCGACTACAAAAAAGGAGTCCCTCCTAGATGGAGCCTCAAGGAGGTCTTGGAACGCACTCCAGAGGACTGCAAGAAGCCTACCTACTAATTCCGTCGGCATACATTAAATAATTCAACCGGATATACTAATTATACTATATTTACAGTTGCTGTTGCTCGCTTTCGTCTGTGCGGATCTGCAGCTCGTCCAGTCTCTCTTTGGTCAACAGTCTCTTCATTCTCGCACTTTCCCTAGTCTCGCGCTTGCCAGGACGGATCAGCTGTCTGCCTGGCCAGATCTCAAAGTCCTGCATGTATCTCTTGTCGAAGTTGAACTCCATGTGGACCACTTCGTCGGTAAGTCCCAGCTTCTCGATCGCCCAGTAATACCTCTGCGGATTGTCTTTTTTCAGGTACTTGAGCAGCTTCTGTCTTTGCTGGGTCAGCATACGTGCACGGCGGATATGAATCTTGTCCTGCGGATTCTGCTTGATGTGCTCCATGAGATTGAACAGTCTCACAGTCATGGCGGCGGCCTGGACTTCCGACGAGCCGGTATCGCCCTCGAACCTGCCGAACTCGGCCACAGCCATGGCCAGCACCCGTCTGTTCCTTTCCTGCTCGTCTGCGTTTCTCATGCTGAGTATTCGAAGCAGAATCTCTCTTTTCTCCGCCTCCTCTCTCTCGATCTGCTTCACTGTGGCCTCGTCGTAACCGAGCGTCGACACAGACTTGAGAACCTTGGATTCCTTGGCTCCGTAGAGCAGCTTGTCCACCTCCGCGAGATTAAACTTCTTCGCCAGCACGGTGGGCTCCTCGATCTCCATTTTCAGTCTCTCGATGAACGGATTGTTGGCTCTGCCGAGAACAGGATCGACCTTCTCTTTATTGAGGAGTCTGCTGCTTTGCAGCACGATGTTGTGCTTCTTTTTGTGCGATGCGATCTCCATGCGCTTCTGCTTGCTCAGCGCGGTCGCCACACGCGAGGCGTGGAACCGTCTGGCCTGTTGTTGGAAGGACTGTAGCATGCCGGTGTTAAAACAAAATGGTGAATTTTTCAAACAGGAGGGTAACCACAGCAGAGCTATAACAATTATGGGAGTGAAAATTTTTTCGTCAATTTCGCCATGAAGTACATCCAATCCTCCGAAATCCTCGACGTTCCTCAAGACGTGTCTCTCGTCATCAAGTCGCGCAACATCCTCGTGAGGGGTCCGCGCGGCGAGCTGAAGAAAGACCTGCGCCACATCGACGTCACCTTCACCAAGTTGTCCAATACACAGATTAAAATCACTGTTCACAACGGAGACAGAAAACACGTCGCCTCGCTGAGAACTGTGAAATCTATCATTGCCAACTTGATCAAGGGCGTCACTGTCGGCTTCAGATACAAGATGAGATTTGTGTACGCGCACTTCCCGATCAACGTCAACGTTGTGACCGAGGACGGCCAGGACTACGTCGAGATCAGAAACTTCTTGGGAGAAAAAAGACTCAGAAAAGTCAAGGTGTGGGAGGGCTGCAAGGCCACCATCTCCACCGCCCAGAAAGACGAGCTGATCGTCGAGGGAAACTCTCTCGAGAACGTGTCGCAGACGTGCGCCGATATTCAGCAGATCTGCAGGGTCAGAAACAAGGATATCAGAAAGTTCCTGGACGGTATCTACGTTTCCGAAAGAGGCCACATCGTGGAGGCCTGAACATATAGTTTGATGAGATTTGTCGCCAAATTGTGCTGAGAGCGCCGGGTGCCTCTCAGTGCTGCGAATCGTTGCTTGCCGCGAAAGACGGCTCTTTACGATTACGCAAGTAGTTTCGCAAGTAGTCTCTGTAGCCTGTGTGTCTGGTGTACGTCCTGGTGTAGTCTCTCTGTAGCGTCTTTCTCTTCTCCGGTGTCAGGTGTGCTTATTTTTGTCAGCCCGGCGATTGGCCAGACCGGCCATTTTTACTCGATCTGTGACTATGCAGACTCTGGGCCCATTTATATGCTAACTAATTAGTAAGTGGTGGCAGCACTATATAATTTGCCGATTTCCTGTGCGGGGTGAACATCATTGCAATGGCTTCGTTCGCTAGAACAGTTCCTAGACTCAGCTTCAGACCTCTTATTGCAGTCTCCCTAGCTGCTGCGGGAGCGTATGCTTACCACGAGAACAACGGGCCTACTCCGACTCCGAACAATTCTGGCAAGCTGCTGGCTTCGTCGACCTTGTTGGCTACCAACGTCAGAGAGGCCAGCGCCTCCGTCAAGCCGTTCGAGGAGTACCAGAAAATTTACAACGACATAGCGGAAAAGCTCAGAGAGGAAGACGACCGCGACGACGGGTCGTACGGCCCCGTTTTGGTGAGACTGGCCTGGCACTGTTCCGGCACGTACGACCAGAACGACTCGTCGCAAAATAAGGGCGGCTCGTATGCGGGAACAATGAGATTCCAGAAAGAGCAGGACGACCCAGAAAATGCAGGCTTGAAGGTGGCACAGGATTTTCTGGAACCGTTCAAGACTAAATATTCCAGCCTGTCGTACGGCGATCTTTGGACCCTGGGAGGCGTGTGTGCCATCCAGGAGCTCAACGGGCCAAAAATCAAGTGGAGACCCGGCCGCAAGGACCTCGGCCTCGACGCTGTTCCTCCGTACCACCGTCTGCCGGATGCGTCTCAGGAGACCGGAGAGTACGTGAGATCGGTGTTCAACAGCAGACTCGGCTTCACGGACCAGGAGATGGTGTGTCTGATCGGCGTGGGCCATGCTCTGGGCAGATGCCACGTCGACGCGTCGGGCTACGACGGTCCATGGACGTTCTCACCTACAATGGTGACCAACGATTTTTTCAAGCTGCTCTTGGACGAGGACTGGAAAATCAGAGACTGGGACGGGAAGAGACAGTACACGGACTCGAGCACCAAGTCTCTGATGATGCTCCCAACCGACATGGTGCTGAAGAAGGACTCAAAGTTCAGAAAGTACGTGGAGCTGTATGCCAAAGACGAGGAGAAGTGCATGTCGGACTTTGCCGACGTGTTTTCGCGACTCCTTGAGCGGGGAATCAAATTCCCAGACTCCACCAAGCCGATGGTCTTCAAGACCCTCGAGGAACAGGGACTCTAAACATTTCTAGGCATGTAACGTTAATTCTACCATCCCATTTATTTGGCTGTGTAATTACAGGCTATTTCCATCGGACATCTCAACCGCAGGAATTATTTCGAATTTATTTTTCCAATGGTGAAACCGATTATTGCTCCCTCTGTCCTGGCTGGCGACTTCGCGCAGCTCGGCTGCGAGTGCCACCGGATGTTCAAGTGCAACGCCGATTGGGTCCATCTGGACGTCATGGATGGCCATTTCGTCCCCAATCTGACCATGGGTCCGCCTATCATCTCGAGCCTGAGAAAGGCGGTTCCAAGAGACGAGAGCCAGCCGGGGAAATTCTTTTTTGACTGCCACATGATGGTCGCCAACCCTGAGCAATGGGTCCCGGAAATCGCAGACGCTGGCGGCGACCAGTACACGTTCCACTACGAGGCAACCAAGGACCCTGTTGGGCTTGTCAAGCTGATCAAAAAGCACGGCATGAAGGCTGCGTGCGCGATCAAACCAGGCACGCCGGTCGACGTGCTCTATCCGCTCGCAGAGCACCTAGATATGGCACTGGTGATGACCGTCGAGCCAGGCTTCGGAGGCCAGTCGTTCATGGCCGACATGATGCCCAAGGTCGAGAACCTGCGGGCCAAGTACCCGCATCTGGACATCCAGGTTGACGGGGGACTCGGTCCTAAAACCATCCCGGCTGCTGCCAAGGCTGGAGCCAACGTCATTGTTGCCGGCACCTCTGTGTTCAAGGCAGAGAAGCCGGAGGACGTTATCCAGCTGCTCAGAGATCACGTGTCGAGAGAGCTGGCGTCCCGCGGACTGCTTGAGTGACGCATCCTGCCGGGATCTGGCGAATTATTGGTCTTCTTCGAATAGCATAAATTAGTATATTCTATACAGTCAGCGGTCCTCCCAACGTAGTGCCCTCGCCGGAGACGTCGTACGCGAACCCGCCGGACGCTGCGTCCTCGACAACAGCCCACAGGGCGCTTCGCACGCTCTCCTGGGCTTGTTCCGTGGCCTCGTCGATCTCCATCTGCTCCTGCTTGGCCTGCGCGTCCACCAGCAGCTGGTCGGTGTCCAGATTGCGGGCCTTGGCGTACTTCTTGTTTCTCTCGATTTTCTTGCTTTTTTTGTTGGACAGTGTCGTAGTGGTGACGCCAGAGCGAGAAGGCCCCGTGTACAGCGCGACGGCCGTGGACTTTGGAGCGTCGTCTCTGGATGATTTGCGGGATCCGGCTCTCTTCTTCCCGAGCGACTGGCGCTTTTGCCGTCTGAGGATGTTGTCCTTGGGCTTGTTGATGCTGTTTCTGGATGGCATGGCAGGCAGATTTGGCTTTTTGTTTTTTTCTCTCTGGTAAAATTTACTTTAAAATTTTCAACCACACCTTAGCCCAGATACGATAAGATAAGCACACGTAGCAGTGGGTGAGACGGGAGGGGTCTGAAGGGGAGGGGCCGGAAAGGGTGGACTTGAATCGCTATTTGAAACACAGTGGATGGGATTGGAAGTAGACCGAGGGATATTGATCTGCGTATCCCGAAGAAGGAAAGTAGCTTACGCAAGAGCTAATTCGACAGAGATTCGGGTTGAGGACGGTCCGCTGGGCGACTGAGACAAGCATCGATATGGAACGGATCCATTTAGGTGTGGGACGGCATTCCAAACACTTCCTCTGGACAGACGCCTCCTAAAATAAATTTGCTACATGCAGATTTGCAGTGGATCTAGACAAGTGTGTTTCCCACCGCCAACATTTCCTTGTGTCAGGTTGTGTGTGTTTCTCGGAGTTGCAGAAAGCAGAGGTCCATTCCCTCCCGGTATGACGTCAACGAATCCCGATGACGTTGTTCCAAAAGAAGCTTGTTTGTGGCGCGGAAGGCGTCGGAAAAACATTCAGGATCTGAGCAGGATTAATTACGCGGTAGGCGGGACACATACGAATCTTGTGCAGGAAGGCTAGACTAATTAAAGCTTGCCAAGTAACGGAATAGGCAATTTGGCACAGATCCTATAACCTTGTATCAAAAGCATCTGCACAAAGGAGGTCCCTCTAGCTGCTTATTATGCCAGACTATAACGATTCTTTTTCAAGGCACTTGTTGATCTGCAGGTAAACGTCATACTCGTTTCTTTGTACACTGCTAACCTCTTCACTTTTTTTTTTTTTGTTGGGGGACTACTTTTTATAATCTTCATTTAAAACCCAGCTTTTGCCATCTACTCTGATTCAAGTCACAACACATCTCAATTCCCAATAATGACTGCAGTGGATAGACTGGATCACGTTAGCAACCAATTGGCCGCCAAACGCCAAAAGACAAACCCAGAAGGCAAGCCTTTCCGCATCACCGTGGTGGGTTCAGGCAACTGGGGGTCAACCATCGCAAAAGTGGTCGCTGAGAACGCCAAGGAGCTTCCGGAGGAGTTCCACCAGATCGTGAAAATGTGGGTTTTCGAAGAAGAGGTGGACGGACGTAAGCTGACCGAAATCATCAACACCGATCACGAAAACGTCAGATACCTGCCTGACGTCAAATTGCCGGACAACATAGTTGCCATTCCGGACATCGTTGATGCTTGTTCGGACGCCGACATTATTATTTTCAATATCCCTCACCAGTTTTTGCCAAGGATCCTTGCCCAATTGAAGGGCAAGGTCAACCCTAAGGCCCGCGCAATCTCTTGTCTGAAGGGTCTCGAGGTGTCCAAGGACGGTTGCAAGCTGCTCTCTAATTATATCACGGAAGAGCTCGGAATCTACTGTGGTGCCCTGTCGGGAGCCAACCTCGCTCCGGAGGTTGCAAGACAAAAGTGGTCAGAGACCACTGTGGCCTACAGACTCCCTGAAGACTTCCGTGGCGAGGGCAAGGATCTCGACCAGACAGTGATCAGAAACCTGTTCCACCGCCCATACTTCCACGTCAGAGTCGTGGACGACGTGGCTGGTGTGTCTTTGAGCGGAGCTCTGAAGAACGTCATTGCCATGGCTGCCGGCTTCGTCGAGGGACTCGGCTGGGGAGAGAACGCCAAGTCTGCTGTGATGCGGATAGGATTGGTCGAGATGATCAAGTTTGCTCACATGTTCTTTGACGACTGTCATTCCAGCACCTTCACCCACGAAAGTGCTGGTGTTGCCGACATCATCACGACGTGCGCCGGTGGACGCAACGTGCGTGTCGGAAGATACATGGCAGAGCACAAGGTGAGCGGCTTTGAGGCAGAGAAGGTGCTGTTGAACGGCCAATCTTGTCAGGGTCTGCACACCACCAGAGAGGTGTACGAGTTGCTGGCTGCCAAGAACGTGATCGACGAGTTCCCGCTCTTCAAGGCCACGTACCAGATCATCTACGAGGGTCTTCCTATGGAGAAGCTGCCAGAGCTGCTTGAGGCTTCTGAGGACTAAGAAAGCTTAGTTGCAATTTTTATACAGTTAGTTCGAAGTTAATATAGCTCCAAGTGCAAGAAAAATAGTAAAGTAGGTAAAATGCTCAAAATATAAAAAAATATAAAAATATATATATCGTGTTGAGCATGTTTTTCAGACAAATTTGTTCACGCAGCAGAGTTGGGCTCTACTCGGGCGTTTTGCCAAAGGTGAATGTGCGCTTGCAGTCCACAAAGGCCGCCGCTTCCAAGGGCCAGCTGACGCCTGAGGAATTGGAGCTAGCAAAGAAAATGACCTGGGAGCAGTTTTTGACGTTGAGAAAGGAACAGCACCGCATGTCCTTGCTTGGATCCGGTATCTCGAGTTTTCTCGCCGTTGCCATTTCGTGGGGCTACGTTTCGCAGATCGAAATTGACCCTACAGAGACCATATTCGGACTAGACACTTTCACCGTTCACATTGGAGGCATTTTGGCGATGGGAGTGCTGGGATTCCTGGTCGGGCCTAGTCTGATTGGCGACCCGCTGTTTGCGCTGAAGAACCGCAAGCTCATGGACAGCTTCCGCATCAAGCAGAAGCTTTTTCTCAAGCACATAATCAAGCGCAGAGTCGACGCCTCCAGACAGAGCATGAACAACCCTGTGCCGGACTACTACGGCGAGAAGATCGGGTCGCTCAGGGACTACAGACAGTGGCTCAGAGACTGTAACGAGTACAGACGCAAGGCCAGAGAATTCCTGTAGACGGTGTATGTAGGTAGTGCTTATGTAAAAAGAGTCAAGAAAAAACAAGCTTTTTAAATAATGTCGAGTGGGTCGAGTTCGAATCTGGAAGACCTGTATTTGCAGTCGTACTCGTTTACGACGACGGCGGCCATCATTGGGTCTGTCGACAGGAAGGTGTTTGTGTTGCTGAGAGACGGCAGAAGCGTTATAGGCGTGCTGAGAACGTTTGACCAGTTTGCCAACCTTGTCATTCACGACGGCGTGGAGCGGATTTATCTGGACGGCTCGCGGTACGGCGAGTCGACCGAGCCGCAGATCTTCCTTATCAGAGGTGAAAACGTTGTTATGATGGGCGAATTGGACATCGACAAGGAGGACGAGCCGCTTGAGAAGCTGACGAGAATAGACTACGGGGCCGCCTTTGGCGAGTGGAAAAAAGCACAGACGGAGATCGTGGAGAGACACACCATCGAGGACAAGCAGCTGAGAAGCAAGGGCCATCTGACGTCGTTTTTGACCGACGAGTTCTACTAGGTAGAAGCTAATGTACATTAAATGCTGTAAATGCTAATTATTTTTTATCTCGTTCTTGTCGCTGAAAAGCACGTAGCTGCGGTTTTTTCCTATAGGGTACCGTTTGTGTGCTCCGCACACGCACGAGACAGCAAGAACGTCGTTTTCTGCGCTCTGGGCGTTGCTGGTGTTTTCGACCCTGATCGACGCGGTTCGTCCAGGCAACTGTAGACGGTGGCATTTCTTGCACACGGTGCGTTTCACGCTGGGGTCGAGTTTGAGCACCGTTTTCTTGGCCACCGCGTCCATGTTGCGCAGGTACATCCGAGACAGCGCGCTGTTGGGGTCCAGCTGCGCGGCCGCCTGGTACAGGAACCCGAGCCGCTGGTAGTGGTCGTTTTTGGGCACGGTTTTGGGCGGTCTGGGTGTCTTGGCCGAATTCTGCCTCTTCATAAAAAATGCATTTGAAATAAATTCAAATACTTTTTTTTGCCACATTTCTCATGAGTGGTTACGACAGTGCTCTATCTATTTTCAGGTAAGTAGTTAAACAATTCCGACTAACACGCAGTCCCGACGGACACGTGTTCCAAGTGGAGTACGCCCTGGAGGCCGTGAAGCGCGGAACGTGTGCGGTGGGCGTGAAGGGCAAAGAGGTTGTGGTTCTTGCGTGTGAGAGACGAACCACGCTGAAATTGCAGGATCCGAGAATCACCCCGTCGAAAATCAACAAGATCGATACACACGTGCAATTGGCGTTTGCTGGGCTGAACGCAGACGCAAGAATCCTGATCGACAAGGCCCGTGTCGAGGCCCAATCCCACAGACTGACCCTGGAGGACCCGGTGACGGTGGAATACCTGACCAAGTACGTGGCCGGCGTGCAGCAGAGATACACGCAGAGCGGCGGAACCCGGCCGTTTGGCGTGTCGACGCTCATTGCGGGCTTTGACGAGAACGACAAGACGCCGAGGTTGTACCAGACAGAGCCTTCAGGAATCTACTCGGCATGGAAAGCCAATGCCATTGGACGCAGTAGCAAGACGGTGCGCGAGTTTCTGGAGAAGAACTACGACAAGGAAAACGAGCTGGACGAGGCGCAGACCATCACGCTGACCGTCAAGGCGCTGTTGGAGGTGGTGCAGACCGGAGCCAAGAATATCGAGATCTCCGTGATGAAGCCCGGCCGGGTGATCAACCAGCTGTCCAACGACGAGATCGAGGCGATCGTGCAGGAGATAGAAGCCGAGAAAGCGGCCGAGGCAGAGAAAAAGAAGCCAAAGAGAGCTAGTGAATAGATCCACCATAGCTAGTAATTCTATTTACAATGTCCTAGTTTCGCCCTCCACGTCGATGATGTCGCCCTCGCTCGACGGCGTGTTGATGACGAAACGGCTGTTGGCCACAAAGCCGAGCGGGACGACCTCGATCACGCACTGGCTCTTGCCGACGCTGATGCTCTGCTCCAGAAGGTCCTGAAAAATTGGGGTGTCCAAATTTTTGAGACTAAAAATTACCTTGGCAATTTTGTCTCCGGACCGTTTGTCGTAGAGATATCTGCTCTGCACGGTGATCATGTCCTCCACCTCCTGGACGACGCCGTTGACTGTCTGTAGCGAGACGTTCCAATCGTACTGCACGCCGTCCAGAACGCCCAGAGCGATGTCGTTGACCGACTGGATGTTGAAGTAGTCTGCCACGCCGTCCTCGTTCAGCAGAAACGCGTCAGAGACTCGCCGCAGCACGAAGTTCGCCAGGTCGCTGTTGATCTGCTCGAGCGGCGGCAGCGCCAGCGGGTTTGCGCTGTTCCGAGGCCGAAATATCAGCGTCGAGTCTTTTAGCAGCGCCCACTTCTCGCTCATCTGCTTGCGGTTGCGTCTCTGGGCGATTTTGTACGCCATGAACGAGCCCACACAGAGCGGCGGAACAACGAGCGCAAAGAGCGGCAGTGCAACAAACACCACGAGCGAGCCCACCGCCGTGAGTCCGAGCGCCAGCTTGAGCGAGTCTGGGGTCCGAGCAAGCACCTCGTTTAGCAGGGAGGGCCGGTCGATCCGCTGTCGCGGTGGCCGCGAGTACCGCAAGGTCACGAGACTCGAGTGCACAAAACGACACCCATGCCAGAACAGCAGTCTGGGCACGGAGTGATTCACAATTGTTTTGCGCACCACAGATCTTAGTAGACAGCTCATTATAGAATTTAATTATTCCCCTGAATTATTATTTATTTATGTAATTATTCGAATTATTTTCACATCCCTGCACCGAGCACCGGCACCTGGCGAGCAAACAGCAGATAGGACGTGTGTGTCTTCAGCTCGGGCCCCGTCTTGGAAACGTTCTGCCACTGGAAGCTCTCGTCTCCCTCGGCAATGCGTTTGCCCTTGCCGAACGGGTTGTATCCGCGGTCTTTCTCGTTCCCATCTGCGTCTCTCTTTGGTGGCAGCTTCTTGAGCTCTGCCCCCTCCTTCTGCCGTCTTTTCACGTCTCTGAGCCGCTCGATCGCGTCGTCCAGCTCACGCACCATCTCCTTGCGGGCCTCCCATTTTTTCGCCTGCACCTCGGTCATCTCGATCGCCGTCCAGCCACACTCCTGCAGTGCTTCCACCGCCTTGACCACCTGCTCGATGCAGGGACTGAAACAGCAGATCCCGACGGTCTGGTCTTTTGCAATAGCTCTGGACAGATGCGGTATCGCTTCCCAGGGCGACGGGAGGTCCAGAAACACCATCTGCGCGTTAACTTCCGTGTCTATGTCGAATCCCTCGTTGCAAACGTCTCTGTGCGTGAGCGTGACGTTTTCAAGCTTGTGGCTCTCAAACTCCTTTTTCGCTTGGATATATCTCTGCTCGTGGAACTCGTAGGAGAAAACCCGCCCAGCAGGGCCCACGGTTCTGCTGAAAGCGTGCGTGAACGAGCCCGATCCGGTTCCTGCCTCAATCACCCTGCTGCCCCCCACAACGTTCATTCGCTGGACAATGTACGAGGAGTCTGGCGTATAGACAATCTGGGTTCTGTGCGGAAGCGAGACGGTCCACAGCTCCGGCGTGGGGAGCAGCAGGTAGATGAACCCGACGTTTCTCGCAGATGTCACCTGGGACCCAAAGGGCTTGCCGATCATGTCTGTGTGCGGAAAGTTTCCGTATTTTGTCTGCAGAACGTCGCCGTTCTTGACGAAAATGGGTTTCAGGTTGTCTCGACCGATGTACGCCAGCACAAGGTCGCCCTCGGCGATGGTCTTTTTATGGTGGAACATGAAAATTTGGGATATTAAAATATTCAAAAATTATTCAAAAATTATTCAAAAATCATTCAAAATTTATCGCAGCTGCGAAAAAAGGGCAGAGAGGAGGAGGAGCGGAAAGCGTAAATTTTGGGGATTCGGTCAGCTCAGAGTTTCTGCGGTAAGGAGTTCTTGCGCTACAGAGTCTCAGAGTCTCGTCGTTCCTCGGCTAAGCAGACTAGCATTTGCAATTAGGAGCGTGCTACACGTCACAGAGTCTGTGATGACTGCCCGAATTAATTAGTGACATATTTAATAACACTCAGTAGCCAACCAGGAATGTGCTCTGTCTACCGTAGCACGCAGCCGGTCCCGTAGCTGCAGCCGTGCATCGGGATGCTGCTGCCTGGATAACTGCAGCCGTGTCAGTGCCAGAAAAGCTATGCCAAAATGCGACCCAGTCGCGCCGATCGACGCATAAACAAAGCGACAGAAATGGTAAACAATCAACAAAAAATTAAATAAACAGCGCCAAAGATCCCGAACCTCTACACCAACGCGAGCGGTAACAACTTAACTACACATTCTTCCCTATCTTCACTGTGTTCCCACTATCAATAGCTAATATAGACCAACACCCGCTTTCAATTGGCTAGAAAACCATGAGTACTAATGGCATTAGCTACGGTCTGCGGACCGGCGTTCAGCACGACGAGAACGCCAAAACAAATCTCAAAGAGCAGCAGCAGCCAGCCAGGGCCGTCCCGGGCAGACAAAGAAAGGTTCTGGGAGTCATTCCGGACTCTTCGCTGAACACAAGACTAGCAGACTCCAAAACGCTCAAATCTGTCAAGCCACAGCTGGAGGATGACGACGACGAGGACTACGACGTCTCTGGGTTTGTGAACGAGCCTATGTCGCCGATCATGAACGACAGAGTCGTCCAGGAGATCACCAGAGCATACGCCAAGTACTCGAAAGACTACCTGGACCCGACCGACGAGGACACTTTTGATGTGTCGATGGTGGCCGAGTACGGGAACCAGATCTTCAACTACCTGCACGAGCTGGAGTACAAGTACGCCCCAAACCCGAAATACGTCGAGGAGGTCCAGAACGAGCTGACGTGGGAGCACCGCGCGACGCTGATGAACTGGCTGGTGCAACTGCACGCTCGGTTCAACCTGCTACCAGAAACGCTGTTTCTCACAGTCAACATCATCGACCGGTTTCTGTCGGTGAAGACGATCTCGCTGTCCCGCTTCCAGCTGTGCGGTGCCGTTGCTCTGTTCATTGCTGCGAAATACGAGGAAATCAACGTGCCCACCATCAAGCAGATGATCTACATGGTGGGCGACCAGTTCACGATCCCAGAGTTCCTGCGCGCGGAGAAATTCATGGTCGAGGTGCTGAAGTTCGAGTTTGGCTGGCCGGGCCCGATGTCGTTCCTGCGGCGAGGCTCCAAAGCCGACGACTACGACAACGAGGTGAGAACCCTGGCCAAGTACTTTATCGAGGTGACCATCATGGACCCGCGGTTTGTGGCGTCTGCTCCCAGCTGGCTGGCGGCCGGCGCGCAGTTCCTGGCACGCCGGATGCTGGGGCGCGGGGACTGGACCGATCTGCACGTTTTCTACTCGGGCTACACTGCAGAGCAGCTGGAGCCGCTGGCCGAGGCGGTGGAGGAGTGCTGTCTGCGCGCGGCGGCGCACCACCAGGCGGTCTACGAGAAGTACAGCGAGCGGCGGTTCAAGCGGTCGGCCAAGTACGTGCGGGACTACCTCGAGGCGCTCTACCAGGAGGAGTGAGGTGCTCTGAGATTTACAGTATTTTACGCTATGTAGGGTCGGATAACTTCAATAATAATACCACGTGACACGAGCGAGGGTTGGCAGGGCCCCCCTGAGTCGCCGCGGCCGGCACGCGCCACGGTGGCTGGTGGCTGTTGTAGAAAAAATTTGTCAAGAAAAAACTCACCTTTAACCAAACTACACAGATATCGCAATGTCCGGATCAGGTGCCTCTGGAAACAAGTTCCGTATGTCGTTGGCCTTGCCAACTGGAGCTATCATGAACTGCGCAGACAACTCGGGCGCTAGAAACCTCTATGTCCTGGCCGTCAAGGGTACCGGTGCCAGACTGAACAGACTGCCAGCCGCCTCTGTTGGAGACATGGTGATGGCCACCGTGAAGAAGGGTAAGCCAGACCTCAGAAAGAAGGTCATGCCAGCCATCGTTGTGAGACAGGCCAAGGCCTGGAGAAGAAAGGACGGTGTGTTCTTGTACTTTGAGGACAACGCCGGTGTGATTGTGAACCCAAAGGGAGAGATGAAGGGATCTGCCATTACTGGACCTGTTGGTAAGGAGTGTGCCGACCTGTGGCCGCGTATTGCCTCGAACTCTGGTGTTGTGGTTTGAGCAGGCCCGGGCTCGACCTTGATTACGTAAAGAGGAAAGATGAAATAAAATAATTTATCGATTTTTGCGAGTAGAGACTGTCCAGCACGTTTTAATGCGGCTATTCGAGATCGCAGGTACGTTGTTTCCCGCCCGTTGGCTAATATGCAGAGTCGCTTGTGTCGTCGAGAGTGCGCGAGCGCGCCGAGGCGCTGAATGAGCTGGAGGCGGCGGATTTAGGGTCGCCTGCTGTTCGCGACCACGCGGACCGGCTGCTGCGCGCTCTGTCGCAGAGCATAGCGCTCGATTCGGTGCCGTATTTGCGTGCCGACGTGTCTGAGCGCGGATCTGGCGCTTTGGAGGCGCGGATCGGCAAGACGGCCGACTTAATGCGCCGTTTGTGCCAGGCGATCGCGCAGCCCGCGACCGTTGCACAGCTGAGGTACCGCCAGCTGAGCGAGCTGGTGGACATGCTGCTGGGCCACATGGTGTGTCGGGGCGGCGAATTGCGCGTTTTCGAGCCCGCGGCGCTCGCAATGGCGCGCGCTCTGTGCTCTCTGGTCTGTGTGCCGAATTTCAAGAGCCACCTCAAGCCAGAGAACCACGAGGCGATAGTGCGCACGGCGGTGGACTGTCTGGTTTTGGCAGGCGACACGCAGCAGATTCTTGTGAACGCGCTGCTCCAGCTGCTTTGCGAGTACGTCATACCTGCGAATTCCTCGAGCATGGAGATGTTTCTACGGGAGCAGCCGTATTACACCGCGATCGTGAGCTTTTCGGAGCGTCGATGTGGCGCAAAAATGGCAGAGACAGAGACGGCTGTGTTTTTGGTGCGGCTGATGCGCCAGGTCATGGCAGACAGCCGGCTGGTGGACGCGGCGCTGGCGGAGCGGGCTTTCTGGGCAGGCGTGCGGATCGTGGCTGGAATGCGCACGGTGAGCATGGCTGCGACGCGTCTGGCGGTGGCGCAGTTCATCGGCGCCATGGCCGAGTTTGCTGGTGTTTTCGGGACGAACGAGGCAGACGTCCACTGTGTGCTGTGTTTTGGCGTGCAAGTCTGCGCCGCGTGCCGCGAGACGAGCGCAGCGGTGGCCCTGACGCTGGAGCGGTACTTTGCTGTGGCGGTGCCGTCGTCTGGCGCGAAAAAACAGCGTCTTTCCGGCGTCGCGAGCCAGGTCTCGCTGCTTGTGCGGCGCAGCTCGTGTTTGGACTTTGTTGCGTTTCTGGGCGAGAACGTTGCGGATCTGGACCGGCCGGTGGCGTGTGCGGCGCTGGCGATAGTGCAGGAGTGGCTGGAAACCGATACTGTGTTCGAACAGCTGGCTGCGCACACGGAGTTTCTTGCAACCCAGTTTTTGCACGTTGTCGAGTTGCACGACGCCAGTTTGAGCCAGGGCGCGCTGGGGTGTTTGCGAGCCTTGCTGGCAAAGTCCGCCGCCGCCGCTGAAATTGACCGTGTCGTGAAAACGAGTCTGGAGCTGGTCAGAGACCCGAAGCTGTGCCGAGAGGCGTGTGTGCTATTTTGCGCAGCTTTCAGGAAAAAAAATATCCACGCTCTGCTCGACCGCTCGACGCTGCTGCAGCTCGCCATGGCGGTCGATATCTTCGATATGAACGGCCCGCACGGCGTGTGTGCAGAGAGTTTGCAGTTTTGGCGCGCGATGCTCGATTTCTGCCAGCCTGCCGTGGACGAGCTAAAAAACTATTTTCCGGAGAATAAGCGGCGGCTGCGCAGCACCGTCGTCGACTGGGTGCTGCACAAGGGCTTCCAGCCGGCGACGGTCGACGACGCGCGGGCGATGGCGGACTTCTTGAGAGAAAATGCAGATTTGGGCCACAAGCTTGCCGAGCTGGAGACGGCGCTGCGCGGGTGGCTGCGCGAGATGCGGCCGTCGCGCGAGGCGGTGTGCTGGGCGCTGCTGCTGTGCGACTTGGGAGCGGCGGACGAGCGGTGTTTGGTGTACGAGCCGGCGCTCGTTGTGAACTGTGCCGCCACGCTCGGCGTGGCTCCGCAGCCTGTTTTCTCGCTGGAGGGAGAGCCGGTGGACAAACTGCTGCTGGCTATCAACAGCGGGCAGGACCAGGCTGATGGATGTTTGGCAGCTCTGGCCGCGCAGCTCGCTCCTGCCGAGCTGCTGCGTGTGTGCGAAAAAATCGCAGAAAAGAATATATTTATTGCGGCCCCCGACTTGTTGATTCCCCTGGTCACCGCGCACGAGACGAAAACGCAGGAGCGCACGGTCGTGGCCCTGTGCCGGCTGCTGGAGCCCCACGTCGGCGTGTGGGCGCGCTCAGATGCGTATGCACACCTCTCTGATATTTACGGGTACCTGCTACAGCTGGACGAAAAAAGGCTCGTTTGCACGCGGCTGGCAAAGTTCCATGTGCTCAGGCTGTGCATCCGGGTGTACACGGAAACGAGGAGCCAGGAGGAACTGGCGCAGATCGTGCGCTCGTTCACGCAGAGCAGCTGCTACGTGCGGCTGGACGTGGCTCCGTTTCTGGCTGGCGTGCTGGAGCTTAATTTCGATCTGCTCGCGACGCTGCTGGCGACGTTCGAGCCGCAGCGGTCGGCAGAGGCCGCGCGCGTGTTCTGCCGGTTCTGCGCCGCCGTCAGCGCGCGGTCCACGGCCGCCGGGCTGGCGTGTTTCTGCAACCTGCTGGACCTGTGCACGTTCGAGAACGTGGCGAGCCTGCTGCCAGAAACGCTGGCCGAACTGGCGCACGGCTGCGCGGGGCCACGCGCGTTTCTGGAAAAATACAAGCTCCCCATCGTCAAGGTCTGGATGGGGTTTGGCCGGTCTGTGCTTGCGTTTCCGAGCGGGCTCTTTTCGCTCGACACGCGGCAGTTTCTGCAGCTCGTGGGCGCGGAGGTGGCGGCGATGTGTCTTGCCTATGGCGGGTCCGGGCTGATTGCGCGCGTGGCCGCCGTTTCAGAGCGTACCCCGGCCGAGCTCGTGCGCGATGCGGTGTCGCTTGCGGTGGCTCTTGCCTGGACGAAAAATGGTTACAGACAAAAAATATTTGCCAGACTGGAGCAGCACTGCGCAGGCGAGCTTGAGCGCCAGAAATGTCTTGTTCTCGACCGTGTCGTGGAACTCAGTGGGAGCGAGTTTGCGCAGTTTGATCTGCAAATCGAAGACGCGGTGGCAGAGCTGTTTGAGATGGTAGCAGGCCCTGTGAACGACGAACTGGTGCACTTTCTGTGTATGCGCGCGCTCGCACGGCTGTGTGCCGCTCCGGCCAACGAACAGGCCGCGCAGCTCGCGCGTTTTGAAACTCTAGTCCAGGACTGTCTCAAACTGAATATTCCGGCTTCCCTCTGCAAAATATACATTCCCGTCGTTTGCAGGTACAGCATTACCGTGGCAGCCGCGCTGGCGAACGCGGGGAAGGACCAGTACGAACTATGGGCGCCGGTGCTCGCCCAGGCGCTGCAGGAACGCAGCGAGCTCAGCAAATGGCTCTATAAAAACAGAGACAGGTTCGAGGGCGACGGCGCGGAAACGGAGCTTCTCCGGACGGCGATTGCGGTTCTGGCCGGCCGGCGGTGCCGGCTGGACGCCGACGACGTGCTGGGCGTGCTGGCGGCACGCAGAGACAAACCAACGGTGCAGCTGCTGTCTGCGCTGATGGAGAGACTGGAAATTCCGTCAGCTGCAGCGTGCACCCCAGAAACTGCCGCGGGCCTCTACGCCGTGCTGGAAATGGGCGTGGCGGACAACCTGCGCAGGTTCGTCGCGTGCTGTCTGGCGCGCACCTACGAGCAAACGGGCTTCAACCCAGCCACAGAAATTCCCGAGTTCGACCGCCGTGCGTTTGGTCACGTGACCGGGAGCAGGATGGACCTGCGCTGGCTGCTGGACGTTTTGCGGCCGCAGCTGGCCTCTGTGCCGGCCCGGTTTGCGTATCTCTGTGTGTGTGGTGTTCTGCGTGCCCAGAACCTGGATTATGTTTCTGAGGAGCCCGTGTGGCGGCTTGACGGTGTTGTCTGGCGACTTTTGGACACCACGCCGCCAATCAGCGTCGATATCGAAAACCCGGCCTCCTGGGCCGTCGAAACGTTCCGCCGTGATGTTCTGCTCACGCTGATGGCCATGCGGCCGGGCCCCGTCGCCTTGGCCCTGCGTGCTCTTATCTTCCATGACCAAACAGCATTCAGCCACGTCCTGCTGTATCTCCTCGACAGCGACAAAACCATGGGCCCTGTCATTTCCAATTTGCTCTGCGCCGTCTTTTCCAGGCCGTCTGCCCCCTGCATTACCAAGGAATTCACCGAGTTCGTGCTGCTGCTGCGTGCTGCCACGATCCGCGAAAATAAATCGTGTTTGCGCCTGTACGCCCAGCTGGACCTCGAAAAAGTGTACAAGGCAGCCGCGCCGCTGGCTCCGCGCGCCGCACTCATGCTCATGGAGGAGCACTGCACCAGCGGGCGCGGCAAGGACTGGCGCACAGAGCACGAGTGGCTGTACAGGACGTACGCTGCGCTGGACGAAAAAGACCTCTTCTTTGGACTGCCCCTGCGCTCCAGCTGGGACTACGGCGTCGATAGACTGCACTGGACAGACAACACGGGCGGGAGACTTATGTTTGACAACGCCAGGTACAACGAGCTGCACGAGCCGCGCCAGCTGGTGGCGTCCTTGTTTGATACAGGGTACGATAGACTCTCGAGCCTTCTGGGCGGCCAGACGGCGACGCTGTCGTACGAGCAGCTGTGGAAACTGGGCGAATGGAAACTGCCGACGCCTGCGGTGAGCGACAAACACACGGCGATGTACTCGCTGCTGAAAGACGCACCGAGAGGGGCCGCTGAGCGCGCCGCGCACTTGGAAGCCAGGTTCGGCGACCTGGCGCGGCAGTTTGACGCTTTTCGGGATCTCAGGCGCGCCCGCGAGTGGATCGTCACGCTGGCGACGTTTGCGGCCGTACAGCAGCCGCGCTGCGACTCGTGGCTGGCCCGCACGTCGCCGTTCGAGATCGCCGCCGATCTGTACCAGGCGCGCACGGGGCTCTGGTCACGTGACCAGAGCCTCGACCTAGCCGTGGATCTGCACCGGTACGCGGAGCTGTGTCGCGGGAGCGGGCGGGAGCAGCACGCGACGAACGCGGCTGTGCGTCTGGCGCGGCTGGGCGAGCAGGCAGGCGCGGGCACGGACGTGTGGGTGCTGTCGCAGTACAACGTGGCGGCGTCGTTCTGGACGCAGCACGAGACGAGCTATGCGCTGGAGACGCTGCGGACGGCGTTGGCGCATGTGTCTGTCAACGGCGAGCTGCCGCGGGGGCTTTTGCTGGCGAAACTGGTGCAATGGTCGTACGAATCGCGGCAGGAGACGGCCGACCGGCTGATGAGCGAGTACGTGGAGACAGAAACGTGGGGGCAAGGCCAGGAGACGCAGCTGGCGCAGATGTACCACATTCTGGCCGAGTTTTGCGACGCTCAGGTGCGTGGGGGCGAGCTGGACCGGCAGATCGAGAAGCTGGCGGCGGCGGTGGCGCAGCGGGAGCACGACCTTGCCGAGCTGAAGAAGTACGGCTCGAGCGCAGGTCGCGACGAGGCGCGGCGGAAAAATGCGCGGCGCGCACACCAGAGGCTGCGTGTGCAGCAGGACGCGGAGCAGGAAGAGCTGGTGGGCGCGCGGCGCAACAAGACGCGGTATTTGGGACGGGCCATTGATTTTTATGTGCGTGCGGCGGTCGCCAACGACAACTGCGTCGACCGCAACGTGGACCGGCTGTGTGCTCTGTGGCTTGCGTACACGGACGTGGACGTGGGGGCGGGGCTGCACGACATCGAGAAACACAAGTTTGTGCCGTGGCTGAACCAGCTCACGTCGCGGCTCGCGAGCCAGGCGAGCCGGTTCCAGCGCACGCTGCAACGGCTGGTGTTTGAGATCTGTGTGCAGCACCCGTACGATGGGATGTACCTGCTACAATCGCTGATGCTGAGCGGGCGGGACAGCGCGGACGAGGCGTCTGTTGGACGCGGCGAGGCCGCGCGCAGCGTGTGGTCGCGGCTGCTGGCGTCGGATGCTCGCGAAACTGCTACCAAAGTGGAGGCGATGGCCACGGCGTGCGTGGAGCTCGCGAACCGCGACTTGCGTGGGGCAAAATACACAGATGTGGGGGGTTGGTGGGTGCGCACGCTGCCGGGGCTGCAAATGCCTGTGCCGACCGTGCAGCGCCGCGAGACAAGTCGGGGCTACGATACCGGCCAGTACGTCGTCCAGGTGGCCCCCACGGCCAAAATCGCGGCTTCTGGGCTGAGCCTGCCCAAGATTGTCAAGGTGGTGCTGGCATCGGGCGAGACGCACCGGATGATCCTCAAGGGCGGGTCCGACGACCTGCGCCAGGACAGTATCATGGAGCAGGTGTTTGGGAAGGTGAACGTGCTGCTTGCGCAGGACGCGCGCGCTCGGAGGCGGCAGCTGCGTGTGCGTACGTACAAAGTTGTGCCGCTGGGCCCCCGGTCCGGCGCAATCGAGTTTGTGTCGAACTCTGCCTCGCTGGACGAGCTGCTTCGTGGGTTGCATGCGAGGGACAAGTTACGTGCGGACCGCGCCCGCGCAAGGATGAAGAGTGCCCAGGAGCATTCCCCCGCGCACCGCGTGGCGGTTTACATGGACATCTGCGAGCAGGTGCGGCCGTGCTTCCGCCATTTTTTCTTCAACAACTACGCCGCCCCAGACGGCTGGTTCGAGGCGCGCCTGGTGTACAGCCGTGGGCTGGCGACGACCAGCATTGTGGGTCATGTGCTCGGGCTCGGCGACCGCCATTGCAACAACATCCTCGTCGACAAAGTCTCGGCCGAGCCGATCCACATCGACCTGGGCGTGGCGTTCGACCAGGGCCGTGCGTTTCCCGTGCCAGAGATCGTGCCGTTTCGGCTGACAAGAGATCTGATGGACGGGCTAGGCGTGACGGGCACGGCGGGCGTGTTTAGCCGCAGCTGTGAGAACGTGTTTGGCGTGCTGCGTGCCAACTCCACGCACATTAGCGACATTCTCGACGTGCTCAAATACGACCCACTTTACTCGTGGACGGTGTCTCCTGTGCGGGTGCGACGGGTGCAGGAAGAGTGGGGGGGAGACTGGGATGAGGCTGCACGCCGCGACGTGGGGTCGGAGGCCAGCATGGCGATCGGCGGCGTGCTACGCAAACTACAGGCGCGCGGGCTCAGCGAGGAGGCCGTGGTGCGCGAGCTCGTGCGCCAGGCCACCGACAGCCGCAACCTGGCGTTGATGTATGCTGGCTGGGCGCCGTTCTTGTAAATAAAAAATTAAAGCGTATTTAGAGCTGAAGTCGCAGAAATGATCCACCCAAGCGGCACACCTTCTGGTGGCCACAAATTTCTGGGAGGAAATAGTTGCAGGAGCGTGCAAAGTTTGAGACCAGGACAAGCTCCAACCGACGTTTTAACCGGTCAGCTCTATCGCCCTTTCTATGCCGACGTTGACTGTGCCTCCCCACGGTAATGGTTTTCGGGGCGTGCTGAACTACGGCCCAAGCTCGACGTCGGTTCCTCAAATCTGCGGGTGTATTGTTTTCTCAATACAGTGCCGAACTATGCGAGTCCAACGAGAGCTCTGTGTGTTCTGGATTTTGGAGGCCCCCGCCCTATAATTATATTGCGGGCAGTTACTACCGGCCTAACAGACAAGACGTAAGCTATCAGTCTATCGAATGTGCCCAGATCGACAAAAAAGGGGTCTGTATTAGCTAGTAGGCGCCCAAAACGAGATGAGGGCCCTTTCTAGGAGCTCTAGAAGGTGGACGGAGAACTTCTCCCGCGTCTTCTGGAGCAATCGTCGGTTTATAACACCGGGAAAATAACTTCAGATCGCGCAAGAAGCAGATACGCGAGCGATGACCATCGTGTGGAAACCTGCAAGGTGTGTCCGTCTGTGGTACATGAGCTGTCAAGGTGACAGAAGGAGAATATTGGGGGACACGCTGTGCGAACGAACGGCTGAGGCAAGGCTGTAGGAGCTGTTGTTTTAGCCACGAACACCTGGCTTCCGAAAACACGCTCTCTCGATGGTGGAGTGATAATAGCACTGCCAGCATACATGCCCTCTTTCGCACGCAGGACTCCGCTCCGGCACAGTCGGGCTTGGACACAGCACTCCGGACCTGTCGCTCGACATGTTTACTTTCGGCTATGCATCTGCAGCCATCTGCGGATAAATGATACCCTAGATTTTTTTCCGAATCGGCGAGTGCAAGATCGTGCTGGCACGTCAGCAAATTCTAGAACAAACCAGCCCCGTGGGACACCACAAGTGGAGACTCCCCGTCCCCGTCGAGGCGGCACATTTGGCACGTTTGCCATAACGCAGGTAGATTATTCCGTGGCGAGATTCACCAGCGTGCACCGTGACATACCCCACTGCGCGAGTGGTTCGACTACACTGTTGACGTCATTGCAAACGGGTGCCAGCGCGTTAGAGGGCGTGGTGGAAAAAGTGGAATTATCCGAACTAGTGCGATTCTAGCCTCCGCACTGCACGGCGCCGATCTTTTTTGTAAGAATTTCGTAATGGTGGGGTTTTCCATTGTTTGGATTTTCTTATTCAGCCATTATTAATGGGCAAACGGAGTAAACCCTGACGCGGGCCACCACAAGTGGGAATTCCAAAGAAATCAACATTGTTTCGCCAGCTGCACAAGCACCCCAAAATGTAGCGTCTACAAAAGGCCACGCGTCTGTTTTCAGAACAGCGACAATACGGTCACTCCCGCGACTGGGGAAATGTGGGGCCCGCCGTGCACGGCGTTGAAAGGGTTTTTTTCCGAGAAACACTCGTCGAGAAAGGGAGACAAATGTGCAAAAGCTGCTAGAAGACTGCCCACAGCGAACAACCCAGCCCATCCCACACCGTAACGAAGACCTCCCCCGCTGATTCCACCCTTCCCACGAAAAAATTTTCCATATCCTTGCTGCATGCAGCTCAACAATAGGCCGGATTTTTCTCCCCACCTTTTCTGAAAAAAACCTGGGGGCTATTGGATGTCCATTGTTTACCTCTGCTATAAATACGTGTGTGTCCCCAGCGTTTTCCCCAGAATCCAATCAACAAATACGAAAATGGCTGGCGGCAGTATTGCTGGTGTGGCAGGAACTGCTGACGTGAACAGAGTCGAGGCTCCCTTGACTGTCAAAGCTTATCTTATGTGCGCCTTTGGTGCGTTAGGAGGTATCCTCTTCGGATACGACTCCGGTTACATTTCCGGTGTCATGGGTATGGACTACTTTATCCATGAGTTCACTGGCAAAGTGAAACAGGGCGATAGCGATCCGTCTTTTGTCGTTCCCTCTTCTGAAAAATCCCTTATCACCTCTATTCTTTCTGCAGGTACCTTCATTGGTGCCGTGTTTGCTGGAGACCTGGCCGACATGCTCGGAAGAAGAACCATTATTGTGACCGGCTGCGGTATCTACTCGGTCGGTGTTGTGCTCCAGATCGCCTCCACCACGGTGGCTCTGCTTTCCGTGGGAAGAGTCATAGCTGGTCTTGGTGTTGGTTTTGTTTCGTCCGTGGTCATTCTGTATCTGTCTGAGATTTCGCCAAAGAAAATCAGAGGTGCCATTGTTTCCGGCTACCAGTTCTTCGTCACCATCGGACTGCTGCTCGCGTCCTGCGTCGACTACGGCACCGAGCACAGAAACGACTCCGGCTCCTACAGAATTCCTATTGCTCTGCAACTGATCTGGTCCATCATCCTCGGAGGTGGACTGCTCTTGCTCCCAGAATCCCCTAGATACTACGTCCTCAAGGGCAAGCTCGACAAGGCCGCCAAGGTGCTCTCCAGACTCAGAGGCCAGCCTGTCGACTCCGACTACATCCAGGAGGAACTCGCCGAGATCGTGGCCAACCACGAGTACGAAAAGAGCGTCATTCCAACCAGGGGCTACTGGCAATCGTGGGGAGCCTGCTTCACCGGCGGACTCAGAAAGGCCTCGTCGAACCTCAGAAAAACCATCCTCGGAACCTCCATGCAGATGATGCAGCAATGGACCGGTGTCAACTTCATCTTCTACTTCGGTACCACCTTCTTCCAGCAGCTCGGCACCATCCACAACGAGTTCCTGATCTCCATGATCACCACCATCGTCAACGTCGTGTCGACTCCTCTGTCTTTCTACACGATCGAGAAACTCGGCCGTCGTACGCTCATGATCTACGGTGCCGCAGGTATGGTTGTGTGTCAGTTTATCGTGGCCATTGCCGGTACCGTCGACGGCGACAACCAGAAAACCGTCAGTGCCATGATCGCCTTCATCTGCATCTACATCTTCTTCTTTGCTTCGACCTGGGGTCCTGGAGCCTGGGTTATTATCGGAGAGATTTTCCCATTGCCAATCAGATCCAGAGGTGTCGGTCTGTCGACCGCCTCCAACTGGCTGTGGAACTGTGTCATTGCCGTCATCACCCCTTACATGGTTGACGGCGACAAGGGCAATTTGGGGGCCAAGGTGTTCTTCATCTGGGGCTCGCTGTGTGGCTGCTGTCTTCTGTATTCCGTGATGCTGATTCCAGAAACCAAGGGCCTGACTTTGGAGCAGGTCGACAAGATGCTGGAGGAGACCACCCCATGGACCTCAGCCAGATGGAAGCCTCACTCCACCTTCGCTGCCGAGATGGGTCTTGCCAAAGACGACGACAAGGGCGTCACCCACGAGCTCAAGGAGCACGCCAGCGTTGAGAGTGTATAGGCGTTTAGTATGTATACTACGGCTAATATGACATTATGAGCGATATGAGGGGGAAAACTTTTGGGGCCTCCATTTCTGCTATGCGAGGTGAATGGTCCAAAATTCGGCCAATTCCAAAGCACTCTTTTAGTGCAAGGGCTCCATGCAGTGTCCGTAGCTGGTTTCCGGGCTGGATATTGTGGTGGCCAGAGTTTTTTTGCAGACTCCAGGCAGAGTTCTCCGTTATTGTGGCATATATAGGTTGCAGATGTCGAAGGCGGAAGCACGTGGACTACTTATCGTTTCCGAGCCTTGTCGGCAAACGGTCATGATATGGACTAGATCAAGCCTGAGAGCGGGAAATTCGCAAAAGATGTGCTGTTTTGATAACTACAAAACCTCGTGCTGTAGGGCCTATTTATGCTACCCAGCTCTGCACCTTTTTATTTTTTCACCTAAAAAATTAATCCATCATGAGCAACAGGGCAATTCGAAGATTGCAGAGAACGGAGCTCGAAACAGCGTCCGATGACGAGCCCGAATATGTGCCGCGGCGCGCGGCGAATGCATTTGCATTGCTAGGCAACGAGAGCGACGGCGACGAGAGCGAAGAACAAGAACAGGATAAAGAACAAGATATAGCACAGGAACCGGCACCAAAGCCCCAGCCGGCCAGTAAAGGAAAGAAGCCGAAGAAAAAGAAGTCGCCGCCGCCCGAGGACGATGACATCGATGCAATTCTCGCACAGCTCAAGATCAACACTCAGACTACTGATCAGGACGAGCCATCCGACAACTTTGCCGGGCCGTACGAGAACTTGGTCGACGGTGCGCCTGAATTGACCGCAGCACGGCTAAAAAGTGCCCTTCCGCTGCTCCAGTTTGATCCGCGCGACCTGGACCCAGACCGAGAGTTTGAGGCCGTTTTCGGCAAACTCTCGTCGGCGGCCGTGGACGACGCAGACGCCACGCCGTCCATGTTTGTGAGTCCGGACGTGTTGAAGCAGATCAAGCTGCTGAGCAAGCGCGTGCGTGGCTGGTGTGGCCGAGACCGCCGCTCGATCCCGGGAACTTCCCGCAAGCTGGTGATGTGCAAGATCCGCGACGATTGGATCCCAACGCCCAAGAAGCCGCTGTCGATGGAAATGGTGCCTGGCAGCACCCATGATTTCTGCGTTGTAGAGACCCCGGCCTACCCACGGGCAATTACCACGCAGTTCTACATATACACTGTCATCCATCCCGACCATGAGGCTTTAATTCATCTGCTCCAGCAGCACCCGTACCATCTGGAGACAATTTTGCAGGTGACGTCGATTCTCCAACGCCAAGGGGATAACTCGAACACCAACGGGCTCATAGAGCGGGCACTTTTCGTTTTTGATTGGAGCTTGCGAACCAACTTCCAGCTCGGGAACGGTGACTGTCGCTTGCCGTTTGAGTATTTCCTCAACAGACAGTGCTATCTCACAGTGTTCAAATATATCACCGTGCTGACCCAAAAATCCACCTTCTACACGGCCCTCAACTACTGCAAGCTGCTGCTGTCGTTCGACCCGGCCGGCGACCCGTATGGAGTCAGATACTTTATTGATTTTTACGCCGTGATGGCCGGCGAATTCCAGTATCTGGTGGACCTGTGCAATAGCTTTCTGGTCAAGACCTATAAGGAGTGGCTAACTCCGCCGCTGGCATACTCTCTTGCCATCTGCCAGTACAAAATAGACCGCACGGCTGCTGCAGAGGCTCTTTCCAACGCTTACGATACATATCCCTACACAGGCGAGATGCTACTCCACAAATTGGCCGCACACAAAGAACCATCTTCCAGAGTGTCCGATTACATCAAGCTGGCAACGGCGGTGTACTTGACTCGCGTGGAATCGATGCTCGAGGGGACAGAATGCCGGGCGTGGCTGGTGGCCGAGCTGAAAAAGACTGTCCAGAAAGGCAAAAAGGCCGGTGGGCAGTTCGACAAGAAGAAGATCCCAGACAACTTGCTCCGTCACGTGATCCTGTCGAACGAGACGAGTGCGATGGCGCGCATTCCTGCGCAGTTCTGGAAAGACCATGAGATCTTTGAATTTGACGTGCTGCCGCCAAAATCCGGTCAAGGAACCACCATTTTTGACCACATCGACCAGGCCCGTGTGAGCAATGCCATCATCCATCAGAGCATGGAGCAGGAGGAGGAGAGGCAGATTGCAGAATTAATTCGCCGCACCGCAGAGCAGGACAATTAGATCACAGATAGACCCTGCTGGATGGTGTGTGCGACGAGACTGTCACCCAGGAACAACTCGCCTGTCATGATGCATTTGCTGTCGCCGCAACTGAGGCTCTTGACGCCGTGCACGAGCCATTCATTGTCTGCAACAGGCTCTCTAAAATATATAATGTGATCCAGCGAAACGGAGATTTTCGTCGTCATCAATGGACGCATGTTTAGCCGCATGTTGGTGTTCAGATAAAAGTAGTCTGTGAGGTACGCTGTGATGCCCCATCTCTGGATCTCGTTGGCTGCGGGCAATTTCGGCCGCAATTTGTACCACAAGGTGCGTTCAGAAACGGGCAATTTTTCCTCTGTCTCTGAGACCTTCCCCAGATCAAACATGTGTGGTGGGAACTGCCACTCTATGGGCTCGTTATTATAGAAGTGTTTCAGGTCATGAAGCTCGCTTTGGCGGCCGTTGGATTCTGCCCAAAGCTCGAAGGCTGTGTTTTGGTCGACCAGCCCATCCACAGCGGGCGGTTTTCGGTGATGGTGTAGCTGGCCGGTGACTTTACCTGCCGTGCCCTCCAGCAGTGTCTTCTGGATCGTGCACACTGCGTTGAAGGTCAATTTTTCACCCTGGAACAGCCGCACCTCCTTCACCTGGTAGTTTTTGCTCACCTTGAGGTCCTCTACTCTGTACACGAGCGGCACGTCGGGCTGTGCTGCGGCTAGAAAGTGGCAGTGGATCGAGAGCGGTTTCCATTTGCCGCACTGCTCAGTCTGCAGCGCGGCCACCGTGGCCTGCGCAGCAAGCGCTCCCCCGTACAGACCGCGGCCTCGAAAGGGAACCGCCATGTGCGCGTCGTTCACAAACACGTTGTGCTGCGTGGGGCGCAGGTCGAGGATGTTCTTGAACGCGCGCGTGGAGTACCTGCGGGCAGTTTTCAGCATTAGCGTATATTAAAAAAAGTCTATTTACACCAGCCACACCATAACCATTCCGACAGCGGCCACCAACCCGGTGGCCACGTTCTTGCCAGCGGCGTCGTGGTATGTGGTGACTGTCGAGGCCACGCTGGCCGAGTACGAGGATGACGAGCTCAGCGTGCTCTTGGTGGTGTGGGTGTGCCTTGTGAGCGTGTTAATTTTGGTCGTTTGTGTCGTTGGTGGGGGCACGTAGGTGCTCGATGTGTTGGCCGTCTGTGTGCTATTGAAGTGGTAGCCGGTAAAGGTTGGGGCTGGGGCCGTGGTGGAGGTCAGTGGCGCGGCCGTGGAGCCCGGAATGACGTTGTACTCGGTGATCACAGTGCTATGGTTGCCGATGACAGTTGTGTAAGAGGACAGCGACTCTGTCACGGTTTGGACGGAGCATTTTCCGCCCGGGCAGGTGGTGGTGACGAGCGTGGTGAGCTGTGGCAGCGACGAGGTCTCTTCCTGGACTAAACTGACGGTGGCAGTGAGGTAGTACACGTGCTCGTCTCTCTTGGAGTTGGAAGCGGCGTCGCCGATGACAACGGCGAACGTGGCGGTGAAGACGCGGTTGTAGACGTTTGTGGCTTCAGGCGACACGAACTGGAGCACGTCGGCGCTGCTGAGCGACGAGAACGGCGTGGACACGACAACGTCGGCGGCAGAGGCGGTGGAAAAGTCCTGGATTCCGGATTTCACAGCGGCGGGACCGGCCAAAATCTCGGCGGTGCCCGGCACCCACTCAAAGTTTGACGTTTTGCCGATCGAGACAAACGAGACAGAGTCCCAAGGGCCGAGCTCTGTGGGCACGTAGATGGCGAACCGCGGCAGGTCGTTTTCGAGGTATCCCTGGATCCACGGGGTCGGCGTTGGCTGGGCCGTGGAGGATGTATTGGTGTAGATTCCGGAGGCAGAAGCCACGCAGAGCAGGAGAACGAGAGAAAGACACAACATGGTGGGGAAGAGGGAGAAGAGAGCGGGTTTATATAGACGTGGGACAGGCCATGGCTGGGTCTGTTTACTAGCCGATTTTGCGAGCCCAATAATGCGTTCTGCCAAAACGGATTATTTAGAGCCAGCCCGGTGCCTGAAAAAAACCAGCCAAAATAGTTTGGCCCCACAAACCGGGCACTAAAAAAACCAGCCTTAAAAAAAATAAAAAAAAATTAAATCAAGCCACCAGCTTATTTTAGTTATTTTATTTATTAGTGTCGATTAATACTGCTGCAGCTCCTTGTGCGTCATCTCGTACTTGATCCAGTTCGGCAGACAGTTCTGGCGGTGCACGTCCTCGGGCGCAAAGTAGCCAGAGTCCTCGGGCGCCGTGCACTTGTCCGAGTTGGGGATCGACTTGTACGGCGCGTGGTGGTAGCCAATGTCGCGGAACCAGTGGATCTTGCTCTTGTCCTCGAACAGCGCCACCCCCACGGAGTGCACCGGCGCGTCTCCCCATCTCTCGTAGTAGAACCCGCCCGCGGCTTCCAGAGCATCAAACCATCTCGAGTACGCCTCTCCCCGGTAAAAGTCCATGTTGGCGATCTCAAAGTTCGACCAGAAGTGGCACGTCGAGTACCCGTTGGCCAGCTTGGTGTACTCCGGGTTCTGCACCGAGTCGGTCAGCCACCGGAACGCGCCGTTCGGGTGCACGTACTGCGGGTTCTTCTTCACAAAGTCCAGCGTCACCGGCCACAGCGACTCCACCGTGAGCGGGTCGTCGTACAGCGAGATCGTGAACCCGTACGTTTTGTCGTTGTCCTCCATGAACTTGAAGATGTCGTAGTCGATCGAGCAGTAGTAGTCTGTGTTGGGCTCGAATCGCCAGTACCACTTGAACTTCTTGAGACCTTCCAGCCGGTAGAACCAGCCGGAGTTGAAACGGCACATGTTGTGGTAGCTCTCCATGTCCGCGTACTGCACGCCGTTCTCGATCAGTTTCTGGATCCCCGCCTTCTCCTTCTCCGGGTCGATGTTGGAGGGTTTCTTCCAGATCTCGGCCGGAATGATCTCAAAGTACACCTCGCCCGAACAGTGTCTGCGGACCGTGTCCTTGAACTCCTGCGTGAACTCCTCGTCGCCGATGAACGTGTACGGATAGTGGAAGTTGTGGTTCCAGGTGTTTTCGATCTGCCGGATCGTGTGCACGATCGCCTTGAGCTCCTTGTTCCTCACCAGCGTCAGCATCGTCGCGTTCGCCCGCGGATACTCGTCCTTCGTCAGCACCCGCTTCAGCCCCGTCTCGTCGTACACCACGTTGTACGTCAGCTTGGCAAACTTCGGCTCCGTCACCTTTTTCGAGTACACCTCCCTGTAGAAGTCCATATTCTCCTCGACGATGTCCTCGCTCGTGCTGTTGTATTTCGACTGGCCAAACTCGAGCACCTGGACGATCTCGTCGAACGTCAGCCTGCCGTCGTGGTTCGCGTCCACGAGCTGCTCCTGCTGCGCGCCCTTGCCCGTGCCCATCAGCTTCTCGTTGAATTGCAGCCCGTACTTGCTGATCGACGAGGAGTACCGATTCAGCCGGTTGACGCGGTTGACCGTCGGGTGCAGCTCGCGCAGCGGTTCCGCCGACGGCGTCCGCGACAGCGCAACGAGCGCCACCACGAAAATCACGGCCGCTATCAAATATCTCGTGGACTTGTGCATGGCCATGGTCTACACGTAGATTATTTTTTTGTATTTTTTTCCTGCTCATTTCACTCTCTCCCATCTCTGCACCATCTTTCTTCCGAAGGCAAATGCCCATCTTCAAGCTATCGGCCACTTTGCAAGGCCACGAGGACGACGTGCGCGCCTTGTGCTCGCCCGACCCGGACACGCTCGTGTCCGGCTCCCGCGACTCCACCGTGCGTGTGTGGCGGCGAATTGACCCGCGTCGGTGGTCAGAGCCCACCATCAACTACAAGTCCGCCAAGTTCGTCAACAGCCTGGCTTGCTACAAACACGCCGGCGAGACGTTCATAGTGAGCGGCGGCAACGACGCGCTCGTCAACCTGACACTCGTCGACGCCACGTTCGACTGGGTCGACCCGGCGTACGTCCTCGTGGGCCACCAGAACAACGTGTGTGCGCTCGCGTGCAAGGACGGCCTGATCATGAGTGGCTCGTGGGACAGCACCGCGAAGGTGTGGCGCAAGGACGGCACCGTGGTGTACGAGCTCAAGGGCCACGAGAACTCTGTGTGGGGGGTCCAGCTCGTGTCGGCGACGCAGTTTGTCACGTGCGGGGCAGACCGCACGATCCGGGTCTGGAACGGCGCGACACAGGTGCGGCAGTGGGTCGCCCACACAGACGTCGTGCGCGACGTGCTTGTGCTGCCCGACGGCACCCTCGCTTCGTGCTCCAACGACACCACCGTCAAGCTGTGGACGCTGGACGGAGACCTGCTGCAGACGCTCCACGGCCACCAGAACTTTGTGTACTCGCTCGCGGTGCTGCCGACGGGTGAGCTCGTGAGCTCCGGAGAAGACCGCACGATCAGGGTCTGGGACAGGGCCGGCACGTGCGTCCAGACCATCACGCTGCCCTGCATCTCTGTGTGGAAGGTGATTGCGCTCGAGAACGGCGACATTGCGGCCGCGTCGAGCGACGCGCAGGTGCGCATCTTCACGAGGGTCGGCAAGCGGGTCGCCGCGCGCGAGCTGCTCGACAAGTTCGAGGCAGATCTCCAGAACTCCACCGTCAACGACTCGGTGTACAACGTCAACAAGGACACTCTCCCGGGCAGAGACTCGCTGAAACAGCCGGGCACAGGCGAAGGAGAGACCCGGATGGTCCGCACCGAAATCGGCACCGTCGAGGTGTACCAATGGAACGAGTCCAAGTGGAGCAAGGTCGGCGAGGTTGTGAATTCCACTTCGACAGACAAAAAGAAAGAGTTCAACGGCCAGTTTTACGACTACGTGTTCGACGTCGACATTGCCGACGGGCAGCCGCCGCTGAAGCTGCCGTACAACACCAACGAGAGCCCGTATGCGGTGGCAGACAAGTTCCTGCTCGACAACAACCTGCCGGCCTCGTACTCGCAGCAGGTGGTGGACTTCATTCTTGCCAACACTGGCGGCGCCAGTCTGGACCAGCAATCGGGTCCTGGCTCCTCGGAGCCGTACCAGGACCCAGCGTACCAGAAACAGGGCATTTTGCCTCAGACAGAGTACTTGCAATTCTCGAAACTGGACGAGACCAAGATCCGGACCGGGTTCGCGAAACTAAACGCCAAACAGGCTGTGCAGAACCAGATCGAGCCTGTGGAGTTCGAGACGTGCATGAACTGCCAGGACTTCAAGCAGCTGGCGATTCTGGCCGGCCAGATGATCTCGAACTGGGACGCCAGCTCCAAATTGCTTGGGTTTGACATTCTGCGGTTCACCATTCTGCACACGCCGCCGTTCGAGACGCTGTTCGAGCTGATCAAGATCGGGCTCACGTCGCAGTCGCCCAAGGTGGTCATGATGACGATCCGACTACTGGTCAACATCTTCAGTGCGAAGCAGTGGGGGGAGCGCGTGTTTGCGGACCCGGACCTGATGGATGTGATCTTTTTGGACGACATCTTGGACGCTCTCAAAATAGAGAAGCTGATGAGCATCACGGTGGCCACGTTTGTGCTCAACTACGCCGTGTTCATCCGCAAGCTGCGGGACCAGACGCTGTACACGAAGCTCGCGGCCGTGATCAACAAGTTTGGCGTCGCTCTAGCCCGCGACGAGGAGTCCGCGTACCGGCTGTTGGTGGCGATCGGCACTCTCAAGCCGCTGGGCACCAAGATAGACGCCGCCGTGACCGCCGAACTGCAAAAATACAAAAGCCCGCGTTTCGACGCGCTCTGGACAGAAATCAAATAGACGGATTATGACATTTATTGCTCTATTTGGTAACTCCCTTCTCTGCAAACGCAGACACCACCTTGTTGTAAACCTCCTCCACAGGCTGATTGCAGCTGACCTTGACCACGCGGCCCTGTTTGTCGAAATAGTCCACCACGGGCATGCTGGTCTCCAAAAACGTCCGGAACCGTTTCTTGATGGTCTCTAGGTTGTCGTCTGCTCTTCCAGACGTCTTTCCTCTCTCGAGCACTCTGTGCAGCATGACTTCCTCCGGACACTCAAAGTACAGCGTCAGCTTGCTCTTAACTATCAAATCCTCGAAAGAAACGGCCTGGTCCATTTTTCTGGGGAACCCGTCGATCAGGAACTTGGTTTTCTTGTTTTTCGAGTATTGTTCCACGATCGCGTTCTTCAGCAGATTGATCGTGATCTCCTGCGGCACAATCAGCCCCTCCTTGATGTAGTGTGCTATCAGCGAGCCGTACTCGGAGTTTGGGTTGGCCTGTTCGGCCCGCAACAGGTCGCCGGCCGAGAGATGGACAAAGTCGTAATTCTTCACCAGCTTGGCGCACTGCGTGCCCTTGCCGGAGCCAGGGCCGCCTAGCACAAATATCACGTCGATGTCGGATTCCCTGAACAGCGGGCCGGTCGGGTCGATGGACGCCCTTGGCGGCTTGCTCGTCGAGTTGAGGTTGTAGTAGGTGACACCAATGGCCAGCCCTCCAAGCAACAACAACGGGTAGAAATGCTTGGATGTTTGCTGCTGCGACGAGTAGAATCGCGTACCTCCCGCCTTCAGAGCGGGCACCGCACGCAGAGCTCTGTGGCCCACGATTATCCTCCTAGAAGGTGCAAACAGTTTCAGCATGACGAAGTTCAACTCGTTTTTTTTTCTAATTATTTTTTTTTTTTGTTTTCGCTACGTTATCACAATAATAGTATATACACAGGGCTGTGCAGAGTAACGTCTAATTGCTACAACTCTATAATCACCATCTCATCATCGACATGTCGTTTCTCAGTCTGTTGTAATCGAACAATGCCTCGATCTGTCCCGTACCAGCAACGGCAATGTCCTGGTCGTACAGGTATTTCTGGGCCCACTGCGACACCTTCTTGTGCGACACGTCGTCGACGGACTTGATGATCTCGGCCTCAGACTCCTCGAAGCCGTGCAGGAAAGTGTTTGTGGCCAGCTTCTCGGCCTCCTGGGCAGCCGTCTTGGCAGGAGAAAGCAGCTTCAGCTTGAGAGCAGCCTTGCCCTGCTCCAGCTCCGTCTCCGTGAACGTGCCCGCAGAGAATCTGTTCCAGTTCTTGAGCGTGAAGTGCACCACCTCGTCCAAGTATTCGATGTGCTCGGTCTCCAGGTAAGCACCCCACAGAGACACGTCCGAGTAGCCAAGCGAGAAGTGGTCGAACTCGTCCGTCATAGGGTTGGCGTTGAAGAACTGGGCCAATTGCGAGCCCTGGAAGCTGGTGTACAGGCCCTTGGCTTGGTACAGGCCGTTGATTTGGGCAGCAACAAGACCGGCGTAGTAGTCTGCAGCCGATGGGGCAGGACCCTGGGCAGAGATGGCAACGTGCGCGGCTGGCAAGGTGTCGTCTCTGAGTCTGGCATCGGATCCCAAGAAGTGGAATGGCTCGAACGCCGGCTTCGATCCCTCGGGAACAGACAGCTCGGAAGCAAGCTTGACCAGGTCGTCGTGTTTGGCCTCGCCAACAGACACAAGGGCCAGGTTCGAGGCCACAAACTGCTTGCCCAGGAACGACTTGAGGTCCATGGACTCCAGAGTGGCCAGGGTGTCGGCCTTACCGTGGGTTGGCAGAGCAAGGGAGGTTCCCTGGAATGCGGTGGAAATCATGTGCTCGATGACCATAGGCTTTGGCTTGGTCTCGAAGGCCTCGGCGAACGCGGAAGCCTCTGCGGCCTTGTCTTTGATGTAGGACTCGTTTTTCAGCAGGGTCTCGAGGTTGGCAACAAGGTTCTTGACGGTCTTGAAGGCCTCCTTGGCGTTACCCTTGGCGAAGGAGGTGACGGCCAGTCCGGTGACTTCCTTGGCGTTGGAAGAGCTGACCTCGACACCAGACAGCGCGTAGGCCTCGCTAGCAGCCTTGGACGAGGCAACCACGGATCCAACCAGCGTCGAAACACCAGAATTGAATGGGTTCTCGGATCTGGAACCAGAGTTCAAGTACAGACCAATGGACGAGGAAGACTGCGGGCCGGGCTTGGACACAACAGTGAGGCCGTTAGGCAGCTTGGTGACCACAGACTTGGCCACCTGTCTTGATGAGGAGAAGAATCTTCTTGACAACATTGAGAAACAAGGAAGGTTGGAAGAGTTGTGGATATTTTTTTTTCGAGCAGAGCGGGCCAATCAAATTTTCATTAATATTAATGGCTGCTGGTGCAGAGATGACGGGACGCTGGCTCATAACTTTTTCCACCGCGAGAAAAAAAAAACTCCAAACCATGTCGGAGCTCATCAAAGTCGTCAAGGCCAGCCGGCCGCTGAAGCGGTTTCCGCAGCCCGTGAGCCTGCCTACAGGGTTTGTCAACACGCGTATTTTGCGGGACAACTTCAAGAGACAGATGGCTGCCGAGCACGAGGTGACCAGCAAGGCGCTCAAGTTTATTGCTAGAAACGCGGCGCTGCCTCAGAAAATGAGACTCGAGGCGCAGATCCAGCTGACGGCCATGCCAAACTACACCAGAATGAACCAGGTGCGCGACCGGTGTCTGGAGTCCGGAACGGCGAAAAAAATCATCAAGCCGTTCAGGGTCGGCAGATATCAGTTCAGACTGATGGCCAAGGAGGGCGAGTTCCCGGGCGTCAAGAAGGGTGTTTGGTGATGTGTACATAGAGTTATATCAAAAGTTATGAGTGATGAAATTAGCGGGTATTCTATACTCATATATACCCAGTATTCCTGCGAGCGAGATGCGAGAGTCCTAGTCCGGCTAGAACAAGAGAGCCAAAAATCAGTCCTCTCTGTACGAGATTTTCTTAGCCAGCTTTCTGAGCTTCGCGTCCGCCTCGTCGGCCTGAACGGTTCCTGGGTTGCTCATAACAAACATTCTCCTGGTCTGCATCGACAGCGGGTCCTGCTGGACAATCTTCAAGCGGTATTGAGCAAACGACTGGAAGTGGCCACCAGGAGCCTTGATGGCGTTTGCCGCCTGCGCTTGGACCTCCTTCTCCTTCTCGAACAATCTGATAGCTGTGGTGGTGAATCTTCTGACTGACAATCTCAAAGACATGCTGCTTGAGTTTGAAAGGACCGGACGCTGAGTTTTTATATTAATCAGATTGAGGGGGTATGGAAAGTTTGCACACCCCTCGTTTTATTGTGCACATGCATAAGATTGGAAAAAATGGTCACGGATTTTTTCAGTCTCACTATCAGTCTGCTTCGGCTATCGTAAGTTTTTAGGCGAAGGACAGCAAAGCTCCCGTAATTTGGCAGAAAACACCCCATTTTTCTTGGAGATAAGGTTTCGTGACCATGTGCAAGATGGGGTCGTGGTCATCGCCGAGATTAGTCATGTTGTGTTCTCCTCAGTCTCCTCATTTTGTTTTGGTTTCGGAGTCTCCTCAGTTTTTCGGATTTACAGCCTAGCTATCCCGTATGCCGATAACTCAGACGGGCCTGAGCAAAGGTTGGCGTCGGTGTGGCTTTTTGCTTGCTCTTATCTCCATGTGGACAGCAAATTCACAGAGTTGCTGACTTAGCTCAGTTGGGAGAGCGTCAGACTGAAGTTCTGAAGGTCCTGAGTTCGATCCTCAGAGTTAGCAATCTTTTTTGCTACTTTTTACTTTTTCGTGATATAACCACATATTTTCTTGTTCTTGTTCATGGAGGACGAGTTTGACGATTTCGGCGAGTTCGAGGAGTTCGAACAGCCGCCACAGCAGACTGGCGCGGACTCTTTCATTTTTGCACCAGAAAACGGCTCTGTTGAGGAACTCGGCCGCATGATACACAGTCTGCTGGGGTCTGTCCCGTCTCGCGAGCCCGCCGTCGACCTACATCTGGACCAGAGGTGTCAGGATGTTTACCAGAGACTCACGCTGCCGCCAGTGAACCTCCAGCAGGTGAATTGGAAACGCTCGTTTCTCCGAAGACGGCTTCTTATGAGTCTACGTATTCCTATTGATCTGGACGAGGTTCTTCCCTCTAACTCGAAAACCAGGAAAGCCAAACTCTACGACAACAACGCGTTAGCGGGACTGAAGAACAACGAGCTTTCCAAGCTGGAGGAGCGAATTGCAAAGCTTGCAATTGATAAAATGGAGAAAGACAAGATACTAGAGTCGAGTGCCGCTGTTCTGGAAAGCGTGCACCAGAAAGTCCAGCCGGAGTCGTTTTACCGCGCTGCGGCGGAACGCGGTGAGCTGGACAGCAAGGCCCAGGAACTGGAAAGTGTGCGCGACGAGCTGCTGAAAATAGCGTGCAGTCTGAACCTGCGTTTAGAGGAGCTCAAGCAAGACAACGAGATCTACTCAATGTACGTGGAGAATCTTGTTGGAAATACACAGAAGCGCAGAAGAGAGGAGAAGAAGGGCGATCTCAAGTGAACGGTGCTCTATCTCCAAACACGGCCGTCCCGACGCAGTCTCCGTCTGTAGAGACCGAGGGCCTTGATCGGAAAAATAAACCGGTAATTCGGATACTCGATCGCACACGAGTGGTTGAACACCCCTTCCACACCCTCGGTTGCCCAGCTGCCGTCAGAGGCCTGTCTCTGGAGCAGCAGCCGAACTCCGCGCTCAAGAACCGTCAGATCAGGATACTCTGCCAGCAACAGGCCGATCAAGGCCCACGAAGTCTGCACCAAATTGGACTCCTTGGTGCTCACATAGGTGTGTGTCTCGCAGCTCTTCATCGACTCGCCCCAGCCGCCGTCAGCAAGCTGCCGCTTGACCAGAAACTCGCATCCTCTGCGCACCGTCTCGCTGTTGGCATAGTTGTGACCCGTCTCAGAAAACGCCTCGAGCGCAAACATCCCCGAATAAGTATAGCAGATGCCCCAGCAGCCGTACCACGAGCCGTCCGGGTTCTGGGCGTTCTCGATGTAGCGCAGCGCGCGCGAGATGGCCCGCTCCACGTCGGCGGCGCGGTAGTCGCTGTGCTTGCGGAAATACACCAGCCCCAATATACTCGAGTCCGTGCACTCGACGTACGGATACTCCACCATGATGTTGCCAAACACCTCTGCCGGATTCAGTAGCTCCAGCAGTGGCGTCGCCTTGATCTTCTCGTACGTCGAAAACGAGCCGTAGTACGACATCAGCCGCGAGCTCCACTCCACGTTCTGCAGCGAGAGCACCACGTCGACTGTCTTATGTAAGCGCTGAGTCAGCTCTCCGTCCGCGGGACGGGCCATCAGCACCGCTTTCATCGCCTCGGCCGAGCAGTCGCTGACCGTGTAGCCCTGGTCCTTGGTGGAGAACGGCCACGCGCCGACTCTCCTGTCTCTGTACGAGCCGGGCACGCACTCGGTGTCGAACTGCGACCGCAGCAGAAAGTCGACTGCTCTGTCGTGCGCGGTGGCCACGGCCTCGTGGTCCTGCACCTGTGCCACATGGAAGCACTGCACCGCAAACGAGCTGTCCCAGACCTGCGAGCCGTTCGTGCCCATCATGGTCATCCCGATAGGGCTCAGAAACAGCTCTTCTTTCAGCCGTTCGGCCACTCTTTCGAACCGTTTGCTGCGGCCCTCTTCTATGTACACCACGATGGTGTTGAAAGCGCCGTTGACGGGGGCAATGGACAGGTTGTCGGTGTTCTCGAGCTCCTTCAGAACAAGGCCGTACGCGATGTCGTTGGACCATTTGGCAAGCCACTGTGGCCGGTACTGGTCGTACTTGACCATCATCCAGTTCACCACGTCCAGAACCTTGGTGTGCGGATAATACAGGTCTATGCCGCACACTTTGTTGCGGCACGCGGCAAAGTCGATCTCTGCAAACGGCCGTGTGTATATCTCGGCACGGATCTGCTCCAAAAGCGGGTCCAGCTCGCACTGGGCCTTGCGGTTGTACAGATACGACACGGGAGCATATATGGCGCGCGTGTGCACCCACCACTTCATGGGGTGGATCGGCAGCCAGTAGGGAAGCGCAAACAGCTCGCTCGGAGCAGGGTTCACGCCCTCCCACTTGTACAGGTTCAGCACAGACAGCCAGATCTTGCCCCAGTGCGGGTTGCCCGTGGCTCCGCCCATGGCCAGCAGCGTTTTTCTGGCCTTGGCGCACGTCGGGTGGTCGGCGCTGAGCCCCAGAAGCCGCAGAACCACATAGTTGATCGTCGTGCCAAAACACGTCGACTTGTCCGTCTCGTGAAGCCCCCACCCGCCGTCAACAGGGTGCGCGGTGTTCACAAGGTACCGCACGAGCTCCCGGGTCACGTGATCTGGGATTGCGGTGCCGGTGAACTTGGCCGCCGCAACGTACCCTATGGTCATGAACATCGGGCCTTTGTACATGATGGGCCACGTGCCGGACTCGTGCTGCACGCCGGCAAAGTACGCGGCCGCCTTCTCGATCGCGTCGTCCAGCGACGGGTTCCCACTGGGGACGGGCCTGCTAGCCTGCAAAAGGTGTTTCTCGACTGCCGAGGGTTTCTGCAGGCCGTAGTGCCATTTCTGGTTGCCCAGGTCGCTCACCTCGAGCGTCCAGTGCAGCTCGTCGGTCGCGCTCGGCTCAATGCCCAGCTGGTCCGAGTAGTACATTTTGTTTTATTTTACGAAACTTAATTTATTTTGCGTGGCATGCTTATGTAAAAAAATTATTCAATTTTCCAGCTACCTGTCTGGCCGCGCACGCCGTCGAACGTGAGACAGTTGTCGAACGAGACGTACTGGTTGGTGAGGATCTTGATGACCTCCTGCGATGCGATGCCGCCCGTCAGTGCGCAGACGTTGTGGAGAGCCGTGCCTTCTGCTCGGAGAAGCTCATCGAGCACGAGCTCCAGCCCGTCGGGGAAAGATTTCAGCGTTTCCCAGCGGCACAGTTGGGAGATCGCCAGCGCACGGACTTCGGACTGGTCTTTGGGGGCAGCGTGGCGCTTGTGTTCCTTGTGGAATGTGTTGAGTGCCAGAAACCCGAAATAGATGTTGGTGTTGTGTAGCACCGGGTTCGCCTCGCTGAGCATTTCGGAGCTCCACACGTTTTTGGAGCCTCTGTGCACCTCCAGGACGCTGCAGTTCTTCACAAAGAGCTCGATCTCGGACCCGGCGATCTGCTCGGCTCGACCATGCTGCGCCAGGATTTGCAGCGCTAGTCCTTTGAGCTCGTCCCTGTCGGTTTCGTGTTTGGCTCTGTAGATGCTCTGCAACTTTAGGTATTTTTCCGTGTTGCTGGCCATGTCGGGCAGCGAACCGCTGAGCGGCAGGACGCCGTGTTTCTCGTAAAACTGTTTCAGTGCCTCCACCAAAACCCAGAACGAGCTCGCCGTAGACAGGTCCACCGTCTCCTGCATCAATTGCGCCAATTTTTCGTTCAGTTCGCTGGACCGTTTTGTCACCAAGGCGGCCTTCTTGATCGCCTCCTCGACGTTTTCGTCGTCGCCCAGCTGCGCAAGCCGCCGTCGCGTCTCTTTGGTGCTCGGCCTTCTCCCGTGCTCCCGCACAAACTCCTGGTACACCTTAATTAGCAGCACGCTGTACGGCACCTCGGCAACACAGGCCTCGTCCACAGAGTCCACGTACTCCTGCAGCTCGTCCCAGACCGCGTCTATGCGCAGATCGTCGGCCCGGGAAGAATGCGTCTCCACCATCGTTCGCTCCTCGCAGTACAGTCGGACCAGCGAGTAGAGTCCGATCGAGTGGGCGTGGAGCAGCGGGATGCGCAAGTCCCAAAGCAACTCGATCAGGGGAACACAGTGATCCAGCCTGCAGTTGACAACGCAGTCGAATTGGGACCAGAACGAGCGGTCCTTCAAAAGAGACTCGAACGAGCTCTTTTCGTGTATCACTGTACTGTCTGGGTTCAGCTCGCCCAGTAGTCTCGCCGCGCACTCGCCGCGCGCTTTGCCCGCTTCCTCTGCTACCACAAAGAAATTTGTCGCGAGATCTTCCGCAGAAACACGTTCTGAGTCCAACAGGACGACCTGCCCCACGCCAGCCAGAACAAGGTTCTTCACGGTCTCGCACGCCACGGCATTGGCCTCCACCACGCACACCCTCGAGCCGACCAGCCGCTTCTGTCCCGAAGAGCTCCACAACCGCATCTGGCGGTCATATTTGCTGTTCACCTCGTTGTCGTTCATAAATATTAAATAAATACGAAAAATAAAATTAAATAAATGCACTATATGCATCTCCTAAACTATTGTACACGTAGGTTTGTCTGGATCCACAATGTGGCCATACTGCTCCTTGAAAATCTCCTTCTCGTTCTCACGCTGCTTCTGCTTCACCTCCTGCGGGAAATACAGCTTCAGATACGCCATCTGGGCCAGATCGAGGTTCCGCTCGTCGGCATGCAACACCACCTCTTGGCGACACAGCGGACACTTGTCCTCCTCCTTGCGTTGCAGCTTCACCAAACATCGCACACAGAAAAGATGCCCGCAGTCCAGGCGGATCGGCTTAAAAGCCACAGAGCAGCAGATTGGGCAGGTGTAGTCGTCCAGCTGCGGAACAATGCTCAGCAGGCGCTCGCCGATTATCGCACACACATCCTTGCACACCGTGCTATTGAGAATATTGGCCTCAAACGACTTCTTCACGAGGTTGGGGAACAGTTTCAGCGAGTTGAGCGTCGTTTGCTTGTCGAACTTCTTGAGGATCTTCTGCACAGCCATGCTGTTGATGGCCTGGTAATTGGCGACCTTTATGATCAGCAGATTCATCTCTTTGAACGTGGCGAACGCCCCGAGCGAGTTGCGCTGTCGAAGCCTCTTGAGGATCTTGGTTTCGTTCACATGGTCGATAAATTCGCTCATTCGCTTGCGCGAAACCGCCACGTCAACGCGTCCCGAGGACCTCTCTCGGGTGCCAAAGAAAACTTCGCTCTCGATGTACATCTGGAAGATTTCCCGCCAAACATACATGTCGTTTTTGCGTCTGTTGGGAGACCCTACCTTGCCTATCACCGCGGCAAGATTCTCGACGGTGTCCACAAGTTCGTGCTCCTGCTCGTCTCCAAACCTGTTTAGCTCCTCCAGCTCCTCATATAAAGTCTGGAAAAAAAGGGTATCCTCGTGTAAACTGACGGTCAAAACGCTTCCGTCTCGCTCTTTTTGCACAACAGAAAATGTGTAGTCCATGTCGTTCAGCTTGGAAATCACCACCTGCTCCAGTTCCTGACTGACGTCGGTCGTCAGCTGAGGATGTAATTGGTGCTGTATCTGTTCTATCTCATATGTAAAACTCATGTTCTCCCTTTTCAGCCCCACGTTCTCGAGCTCCTCAACTACACGGTTGATCCTCTTCTTCAGGGCCTTGTATTGAATAGCCTTTTCAACCCATTCCGGAGGCACACCGTCCTCTTGGAGAATCTGTTGTAGCAGCTTAGCAAACTTCATTGTCCTGTCATACTAAATAGAAGGGTATATTAATATAATTTATATTTTTATATAATTTAATTTTTATTTTGGTTTATTTTTCACAACGTGCATACAAAGTTTGAAGCGATTGCTCAGAGTGATTCAATATTTAATAAAATGCTCATTTTTTCTTCTTGAAAATATTGCCCGCAGTGCCTAGCACCTTGCCGCCAACCTTGCCCGCAGTACCAATCACCTTTCCAGTGCCGTCTAGTCCTGTATTCAGGATTTTTCCGGCACCCCCCACAGCAGTTCCAGCCACGTTTGGCAGCTGCTTCTCTGCACTCAACAAGGTAATGTAGGATGGCTTAAAACTAAATGCGACAACCAGCTCGCCCGCAGGCTGTCCGTCATCGTCCTTCAATGGCAACGTCATTTCCTGGACACCTTCGGCAAACGGATTAATCTCGCTCATATTGAGTTTCACCTCGCCAAGCTTGTCGTCTTGCTCCAAACCGAAATCCCAGTCGGAAACTTTGAACCTCAGCACGGAATTGACTCTGTTGTCCACCTCAAAAGATGTCTCCTGGTTCCATTCTGGGTCCAAAGTTTTCTTGATGGTCTTGGTTTTGAAGATCTCCTCGCCATTCAGGTAGACCTTCGTAAATGGATCAGACTTACCGTTCGAGTCTGCAGAAGGCAATCCCGAGCCCCTGATGACACGCATGGTCATGTGTCCTGTGTTTCCAACAGAATCCTGTGCCGGCAGGTCCTTCATCAAGACAGGAATCCATCTGGCCTGCAACTTGATGCTGGCTCCGTTCGACAACTTGACAACGCTCGGCTGATCGTAGGTGCTCTCAATCAAATCCAGGGTGGACATGGACGTCTCTGCAATAGCTTCTTTCTTGATGTTGCTTCCTTTTTTCTCAGCAAGCTTAATGGTCACCTCAGAGTAATTGAGTTCTCTCACCAAACCTTCACCGGTAGCGTTGATTTGCTTATCACGAGAAGAAAGCCTTGGACTGACATATTCCGGATACCCAGATCTATCGAAAAAGACCTGCAGATAGCCGTCCTTTGGAAACTGTCCTTCAAATAGAGTGAAGACGCAGACACCGCAATTGTAGTTGCGAACTTTGTCCAGCGGCAGATCGAGCTTGGGCTTAGCATCTTCAAGTTCCTCTTCCTCTTCCTTGTCCTTCTTCTCCTCCGCAGTCTCCTTGTGGTCCTCTCCATTGTGTTGGGCCTTCTTCTCTTCCAAGGCGTTCCTCTCCAGAATGTCGTCTGGCGTCATCACAGGAAGAGTAGGGAAGAACGACATGCTGTAGGTGACACTGCCCTTTGCGCCACGCTTAGGATGCACAAGACGTCCTTCTTGAAGCTCGCCGTTGGTCTCGATTGGGTCTCCCTTGTCGTCGAACTCAATGAACTCGTTGAGTCTGACCTGGAACGAGCCCAAAGTTCTGTCTGGAGTCGATCTTTGGACGTCCATGGCTTCAATGGTGACTCTCTGGTTCGGAGACGCGATAGGCACGTAGATAGACTGGTTGAAAACAGGGTTGGTGGTGGAATCCTTGGTCAGAGTCCTTCCTCTTTGGACACCGTTGATCATGACTCTGACGTACGGATCGATAACGCCAATTTTCTCCAGGTTTATGAGGTTCATAGCCTTACCAATGTTGAAGCGAACAACACCGAACGGCTCGGTGTAGCCCATAGCGCCCGGCACTCCGGTCATGGCCACAGAGTTCCAGTTACATGTCAGCTTCACCTCACCAAGACCTTTGGTCAGCGGCAGCCACTCGTTGCCGACATACGACGAGTCGATGAGGTCTGTGAGCTTCATGGTGGCAGAGCCAATCAGTTTCTTGGAAGAGTCTCTCAGAACAACACGGACTTTGCACTTGGACCGGTTGTAGATGATCTGGTCGTGGCTGATGCTCCACGAGGCCTCCTTGCTTTTCTTGACAACACCAGTGGTAGCCTTGAGCTCTCTGTCCACGTACAACTCGGCAAACACGTTTCCTGGCTTCTTGTCGTCCTTGTTGTAGGATCTGGCACCCAGGAGCTTGATGACAGCCACACCGGTGTTGAGGTCTGGCGGTGGCGAGTAAGAGCCGTCTGGAAGCTTGGATCCCTGCAGAGTCTTCATCATTTTGAAGTCCAAGGTGACATGGCCGGCTTCTCTGTTGTTTCTCAGAATAGGCAGCGTGACGTCTCTGAGCTCGCCCTTTAGCATGATCTCCTCCAAATCGTACAGAACATAACCCATCATCTTGTCCTTTCTGCCGTCGTTCTCATTCTCGTCGTACAGCGTGATCGACAGGGGCTCGGAGGACGATTTCAGCATGACGTTGACCTTCTCGTTCCACACAGGATCCATGGTGTCTGGAATAACCTTGGTTTTCGCCAGAACAGCACCGCCCGTGGCGAACGTGAGGTACGGGTCGATGGTGTTGTTGAACGTGTCTGCCGCCTTGAGACCCTTGGCGTGTTTGACGTTGACTTCCAGAATTCCCAGAGCACCGTCGAACCCGTTACCGTTGAGCAGCTGTTCCAGGTTGAGCTGGAACGAGAGCGGGTCAAACAGCATCGGACCGGCAAACTTCTTCACCATCTCGTTGATAAACATGTACAGACCCGGGATGTTGAGGATCTCAAAGGGAAAGATGGTGTCTCCGCCAAAAGGCTTGGCCAGAAAGTCGAAATACGGAGCCTCCAGCAGCGACACGTTGACGGTCTGGATGTGCGGGAAACTTTTCATCATCCTCAGCCTGACTCTCACCTTGGCCTGGAACGCCACGTCCGAGACCACAATCGGGAACGTCAGGCCAAATAGCTTGGCCTTGACGACAATGTTCTGGTTGACGTAGTTCTTGAGCTGTTTCGCAGTGGCGTCCTCAACCGCGTTCGGAGTCATCGAGACCCACCAGTCCATCACGGTGACGTCATCGCTGGTGCGGTCGAGCGTGCGGACCTTGTCGATTCGCGGCGGCTTGGTGCCCAGCGTGAAGGTGTGGATCCACAGCTGTTTCACAAACGCAGGGATCGGCAGCCCAGCAAGAATCACGTTGGCCTGGTCACATACCAGCTGCGCAGCAGTGGGCTCGATGAACCGCCAGTAGCGGTCCAGAAACACATTGAGCCAGTCCATCGTCTCGAAATCGTCCTCGATGCGGTTCACAGAAAACTCTCTCTGGGCCTCGAGTCTCAGCTTAAGCCGGTACTTTCTGATCGAGGCGCGGTAGTAGAGCGCAGACGCGAGCGTCACAAAGAAGACCGGGCCCAGCGAAAACCGGAAGCGGCCCAGTAGCCACGACAAAAGGCCACCAAGGATCACAATGCCAACGGTATGGAACCAGTCGCCGTACGCAACTTCTGGCAGATACTCGTCCAAAAACGTCGACTTCGTCAGAAGATCAACAATCTCCTCCTCGTACGTGAGCGAGTCCTGGTGCTCCCAGCCCCCGACCTCTTTCCAGCCAGTAAAGGCGGCCGTGTGAGGCTGGCGTTTTTGCTCTTCTTTCTTCTTTCTCTCCTCCAGCAGCCTCCTGTCGGTCCTGCTCACAGGTCCGTTGAGGTCCAGCACGTGGAGCTCTGTCTTTTCAGAAGCAATTGTCTCTGTGGACATGGTAACTGTGATACGCTGGAAGCAACTGAAACGAGATTATTTACTTGGCCCTACAGAAATTTCCCGTGGTTGCTGGTGTACGGGTGTGTGTGGCTAGGCCAGCTCGCCGTACTGGTTGAGCCGCCGCTCGAGCAGCCTGACGCGGTCGCCGACGCTGATGCTATAACCGTGCTCGACCTGCACGGCGCTGACGCCGAAGAAGGTCATGCTGGGCCCGCCCAGATCGACGCGGCGGAACGACGCCAGCGTGCGCGAGACGGGCAGTTTGGCACGCTGCTTGCCTGTCTCGAAGTCGATGTTGGGGATCGAGCAGCGCGGGCACTTCGACGTCACGAGCCACTCCTTGCCGCTGATCGTGAAGCGGAACCAGTCGTCAGTGTCGTACGGTTTTTTCGGCCCGTCGATGAGAATGTTGGGACGGAAGTTGGTCGAGGTGGTGTACACCTCAGGGCCGTGTTCCTTGGCGAGGCGGGCGTTGAGGTCTTTGATGTCCGCGTCGGAAATGAGCAGGATCGGGAAGTAGTCCTGGAACTTTGTGACGCGGTATTTTTCGTGCGAGCCGGGCGTGTAGTTGGGCAGTGCGGTGAGGTTTTTCGGCGAGTTGGTGACCACCAGTTTTCCAAACGGAGCGTACAGCAGCTTGTAGTGTTCTGGCAGCCCGATAGCGGCCAGAAACGGCTGGATGTTGAGTTTCTCAAGCGCCACCACTTCGAAGTCGACCTTCCACAGTTCTGCCGGCTCGGGACTCCCCGACATTTTTTCCAGGTAGTCTTTGGAGACCGTCCGGGGCACGCTGAAGTAGTCCCTATTTTCGTATCCGACCACGAAAAGGTCGTCCTCCAGACGCAGCTCGACCTTGCTCAGCGACGCGTACTGTCTCAGCGACACCATGACCCATTTTTGCTGCGCTTCGTCGAACTTGCCCAGCATGTACATTCTGTCGCACTCGAGTCCGTGCTCGGTGACTTTCCATGTCTGGACCTTCAGCTCGGGAAATGATTTGATTGGGTGCACGCGAATCTCCTTGACGAACGTCTCGGGCTTGTCCAGGAACGGGATCCACGAGTTGACCTTGTAGGTGGTGTTGATGAGATATCGCACGGGGGCGAGGTTGAGGCTGAGGCCGTGCTGTAGTTTGGTCTCGTGGAGCGAGAGGGCCTTACAGAGCCACGTCACGGCGTTGAGCACCGCCACGGCAGAAACGAGATAAAACGGAATCGCATAGAGAAAAAACATCAGCGAGGGAGTGCATAAAATAAAAAATATACTCAAATAAATCTGATTACCCGATAAGATATTTTTCCCCAGCCACACCCGCTCAGCCCAGCCACCGAGATAACAAATTGACAGGCGCCCCAACAGAACCTGCAATTTCTTCTTTGCTCCATGGACTCGTCCGACAATTCCAACGAATGCCAGGGCGACAACGACCACACGTCCGTTTCCGAGCCCGTCTCGCAGATGCTGACCCCAGAGCCCGTCCCGCTGGACGTCCCGCACCCGTCCACTCCTCCGGCACAGGGCCCTGTGCTGTGCTCTGCCAGCTCAGGGGGCTCGTCCGAAATCACGACGCTGTCGCTGTCGTCGCCGCCGCTGACGCCTCCGCCACGCGTGATGCGGCGTCTGACGCCGCTGGACAGGTTCAGTCCGCGCAAGCGAGCGAACTCCATAGACGACGACCTCGAAACCCACGCCAGCCGCAGGCTCCTGCTGCTGGACCAGCGCACCGCACGCAGCGCGGCGCACACCGACGCCGTGTGCAAGAAACTGAGCAGTCTGCAGCAGCAGAAGCTGAGAAAAAGAGAGCTACTGCTGGAAAAGCTGAGCAAGGCCGTCAAAAATAGACAGGACTACGTGAACCGCAAGCGGCTCATAGCGTCGAGCACGGTGCGCCACATCTGCTCGGCGGGCAGCAGCGACGACGCCCGGAGCATGGAGATGTGCGTATCGCACGAGCAGGCCCCGTGCTGCTACAGCTTTGCCGACTCGTTCAAAAGTGTGGCTGGGCTCTCTGTCTGGGAGAATCTCCGACGGGTGCCGATATTCGTCAATTTCGAGGACGCGGTCGGGAAGACAGACATTGAGAATACGTACAGGTTCATCAACAGCCGCGAGATCGTGCGGCTGACGTCGTCGCTGTTTGCGGAAATCGACGTTTCGGGCGGGCTGGTGGAGCCGTTTCTTTTGGCACGGTGTTTCCTGTTTGGCTTTGCTATTCTGGTCGAAAAGGACAAGCACGAGCGGTACAATCGTGCGCCGATGTACGCGGTGCGGCTGAACGCGTCACAGCCGTTTTTCGACCGGCTGGCCAAGGACTTCCCGAACCTGAAGCAGCACCACCTCGACGACAGCTACTACGGGTTTCTTGTGGCTGAGCTGCACACCGCCACGTTCCATGTGTGGAAGCTGTTCCAGCGGCTGGTGCAGCTGAACGGGCCCGAGTTCGAGACGTACGCGTTCAAAGAGGCGCTCATGGCCAGCTACTACCCGGTCTTCCAGGTGTTCAAGTTCAACCACTGGTTTCGCAGTCTGGCGCTGCTGTCGGAGAGCAACGACGGGCTGAGCAAGCACCTGGGCTTTCTGCGCACGATGCGCTCTCTCACCGCCGACAACGACGTGCTGCTCAACGAGTACAGGTACATGATCCGCAAGGGCGAGTCGTTCATCAAGGCCAACAAGGAGCGGTTTGCGCGGCTCCAGGGCGACGGCCGCGTCGCCGGCCTCGCGTCGATCGACGCCATGGAGCAGGAGTTTGTGGCGCGGCACAAGGCAGCCGTGCTGTCGGGTTCGTCGCTTACAGACGACAACCCGCTGATCTCTGTGTCGTCGCGGAGCCGGTCGACGCTGCGCAGCGCCGCGCAGCGGCCCGTGTCGCTTGTCCCGCCCACGTTCTCGGTCGACAACTGGCGCAAGTACCTGTTCAAAGTGCTGCTCGAGTTCCGGTCGCGGGGCGCGCAACTGCGCATGCGGACGGGCAAGTCGCCCCGGCTCGGAGCAGAGCCGCTGGCCGCCGAGTGCGACCTGCTGGCCGAGTACGTCGACCAGCTGCAGCCAAACATCGAGGCGATCCGCGAGTGGCTCGGGCTCAAGACGTACAACGAGGGCTGCATCGAGGCGATCGAGCGGCTCTCGTACCTGGACTCGGTCGAGTCCATGATGGTGGACGTGGTGCAGATGGTGGAGCGGTGTCTGTACGCGATGTTCGTCGTGGTGGAGGACTCGAAACGGACGGTGAACCTGGTTTTCGCGCAGTCGGCCGATCACCGCAGAGAAAACTCGACGGCCATTTCCTTCCTGTCAGACTCGGTGCTCGTGCTCAGCAAGCTCCACAGCGGCAAGCTGCGGCTGGCGGAGTACTTCGAGATGAGTCTGGGCGTGCTGATCTGCGAAACACCAGACTTTCTGCGGTGCGAGGCCGAGTCGCTGCTGGCGCAGACGGCCCAGATCGACAAGGCGTTCATCCAGCGGTTTGTGGAGTTCGTCAAGGACTGCATGGTGTTTGGGATGAACAACTGCGTCAAGAGCTGTCTGCGGTTCATTGGCAGCAACATTGTGGAGTTCGAGCGCGACGTTTTCGCGTGCAACTATCCCTCGTCGAAGGTGTCGCTCAACTTGCGCTACCCCAATCTGTACAAGCAGATGCAGCTGCACAAGGAGCAGGAGCCGGCCGGCGGCGAGCCGACCGCAGAGACGGCGACGCTCGCGTTCTACAACCGGCTGTTTGCGGCGTTTGTGTGCAGCAGCAACACGGGCAAGCTGTACGAGATGCCCGAGTTTCTGGAGAGCTTCTCGATCCAGCTGATGGAGCTGAGCAACCAGGTGCGCACTCTGGTGACGCTCCAGTCGGTGACGGTGATTCTGATGAGCTCGCTGGCGACTCGCACGGCACTGCTGCCGGCGGAGCTGCAGCACAGCTTTTTTGCCGACAAGTCCCGGCAGCAGCTCGTGGATTTCGGAAAGCTGCTGGTGGAGCTGGACGGGTTCCTGTTGAACTACTTTGAGCACACCGAGTCGAACCGGCTCGGCAACTTTTTCAAGGAGGAGGTGTACAAAATACTGTGCACAAACGTGTCTGAGCGGCTGCGCGGCCGAGGCTACGACGAAAAGGCCGTGCGGGCCATTGTGGACATGAATTTCGACTTCAAGCACGTCTGCGGGCTCATAGCGCAGACGGAAAGAGCCAGCATCGGGAGCCCCAAAGTCAACTCGCTGAAAACTATCTACTGCAACGCCATCTATGACATCATCCGGCACGGCCGTGTTTTTTCAGCAAGTACGTCAACGAGCGAGCCGGTGCGGCGCAAATCAGCCGAGGTGGAAAATATTTTGCAGCCCGAGACGCATAGGGCATACAGCAAGTTCTACGCGGTCGAGCTTGTGCGCGACAAGATCGACAAGATCGTCCGCGACTACTACGCCGTCTTCAACGTGTGTGTCGAGGTGCACTTCCAGGACATGTACCTTGTGTTGCGCGAGTTTGAGGAGATCTGTGCCTTTGAGCGCAGACTGTGAGGGGGGAGCACGGCCTTGTGTCTGGGGCCGCTAGGACCAGAGCTCCGCATATTCCATGCATATGCGGGCCGTAGCAAACTTGACCCATCAAGAACTGTGCCACAATAGCACCACAATGGTGCTGCAATAGTGCTACAATGGCTGGTCGCAAATGAGACGGAATCCGCCCACATTTGGCCTGGCCGGGTCGTACGTTGAATCATTAAAGCTATACCGAGTCATCCCTCTACCTTGTAGTCCACGACCCCCCTCAGGATCTTGATCACCCCATATGCCTCGTGGATCATCTCGTCAGGGCTGATGGCGTTGTTTTTCGACCGGTTTTTGCGCTCGCTCCCGGGCACGGGCCATCTGCAACGGATCATGAGTCTGGAGCACTCAGAACACGTTGGCCTTGTTTCGCAGCATTTTTTCTTGCGCTGTCGACACGTCAAGCACCCTCTTCGCGATCGCTTGGCCTTTTCTGGCGTGCCTGACCCGGAACACGGCGAGTACTCTGTCGGGCTCTCAGCAACCGGTTGCAGCAAACCGTTCGAGCTGTCAGCTACAGCCTGGCTCACCATTTTGTACGTTTTCGTTTCCATGTCGTAGCACAGCACCTGGCGTTCCTCACGCCCCAGATCGCGTGCCTGGTTGCCCAGACTGGCGCTGCGTCGTATATTCCTCTGCATTGAAGACGGCTCGTGCACTTTGGTTGGGTGCTGGTAGTATGTTGGGCTCGCCGGCGCGTTCCTGAGACGCTGCTCGTGCTGTGGGTTGGCGTAGTTGTAGTTCTGGTACGGCGAGGACCCGTACAAGGCGAAGTCTGACACCAAGGAGGGCGGCTCCAACATGGGCATGGTCAGTGGCTGGTACGGCTCGTGCGAGTGTTTAGGGGCCGACGGCAGTCTGCCAACGTTAGTTTGAGGTGGTCTGGTATCAGCCTGGTCCGAAGAGTCCATGTACCTATGAAATTGGATTTCGGCCAGGAAGCCGACTTTATATATGTCGGGGGGCCTGGCTGGGGTGTAGAAAAGAAACCGTTTAATGTAGTTGGTTTGTGAATCGTGCATTAAATCTCGTCCATACGGGTCAGATTGATGGCCTGAACCGAACGTTCCACGCAAGTGAGGAGTGGGGAGCAACTATTTGGGCTTACCCAGTGAAAACCACACGGCTTGTCTGGACGCACGGAACCTCGAAAAACAAACTATTTCATGCATGCGCACGCGCGACGAAGCCATTCCCATACTAAAAATATCAACTTTTTGCGAGCTGTCAAATTGTGCGTTTCATGCAAACCTCAGCCCAATGCTCGGCCAGCAGGGCGGGGAACCTGGCTGTGCTGCCTAGGCCCTCGCAATTACGAGTCTCTACAGCAGCTGCGTCCCAATGAAAATCGAGGGTTTCGTGTTCCCGGCCCGCAAAATCCTGGGGTAAAAAGAAACCTGTTTTATCCGAGCTCAGCGCAGGATAATATGCGGTGCTGCACTGCATGGTATCGAAAACAGCAAGGTAGCGGCACAACCTTATAGTTTGACCATGTTGGGAAAGAGCCATCAGAGAGACGTGGAATTTTGCCGAGACACATGCGCGTCGATCGTCGCGTCCGGGAAGCCCAGATTTTTCTGACAAAAGTTCAGAGAAAAAAAAAAAAACAATCAATAGATAAACGCATTGCTCTCCATGTCTGTTGCCGACAACTTGCAGTCGTCCATCACGTCGCTGCAAAACTCCATCAATTTTCTGAATTGCGCGATCGCCCCGCTGCGCCAGGTCACCGACGACGTCGATCGGTTCAAGACGGTTCTGCGCACAAAGGCCGTGTTTGACGTGATCCCCGAGTCGACCGTCCAGAAACGCACCAAGGCCGTCTCCGCGTTCGTCGAGCCCCGTCTGAACAAGGACCACGAGCTGCTGCACGAGATTATGGCCGATTTGGCGCGCAAACAGGACCGACTGCACAAACAAATGGCGCCGCTGGAAAAGAAACTCGAACGCGTCAGATCTCAGCATGGAGCCACCATCAAGGTCCAGAAGGTTTCGGGCTCTCGCGACGACATTGCCCGTCTGAATTCCTTGCGCGCAAAAAAACTCAAACTGGCGTCGAGATCAGCTTGAGGTTCTCCAGCAACTTGCCCACGCTTTTCTCCAGACTATCCAGCTTGATGGTGATCGAGAGAAGCATCGGGTCGCTCGTCACCACGTCGCACGTCTCCTGGATCGTCACGACGACCGGACTGTCGCTGTTGTCCATGTACGTGATGCTTTCTTCGAGGTATTTGCTTGACATCTTCAACACCGTGGAGCAGGACGGCTCTGCGTTGCCCGCAAAGACCGATTTTAAGAACCCGCTATTTTCGGCGCCGTTCTTCCGCCTGGAGTCCAGCAGCTTGCGGTACTCCTCGCACAGGATCGTGGAGATGGACCGTGTTCTGTCCTGCGAGATCTTGGCGCGCACATGGTCTGCAAACGAGACGCGGTTCGGCACGTCGATGATCAGGTCCCACGGCCGATGCGTGATCGGCTTGATTACCTTGAGGTCGATCGAGAGGTCGCTGTTGCTGATGACCAGGTCCAGGGCCACGTTTTCGGGGAGCTCCGGCTCAAACAGCTGGTGCGGCAGCCTGTACCTGGGGAACATGTATGCCTCTGTGGGGAAGAGCAGGGATTTCTTGGCGAGCTGGATTTGGCGGTGAAGCGTTGACAGTATTTTTAGCAGCACAGCAGGCTGTGTTTCTTGGAGCGTCTGTATTTTGCCAATGGTGTTGATAGCGTTGTAAATTAGATCGTGACAATCCAGTAATTGGCGCAGTATCAGTGTCGAGTTGTCCTTGAGCCGCAAGTGCAGCGCACGGCCGATGTTTTTTGACCGGATGGACACGCTGAGCCCTGTGACTCGGAAATTGGAGCGGCTGATTACGCCCTTGAGCGTCTCAGAGTTGTGTGACGACAACGGGAACTTGAACTCCTCGTCGTTGTTTTCACTGATTTTGGCCATACAGGACGAGAGGTTTTCCTTGATGTTGGGCAATTGCGGCCGTATCACCTCGTCAATAAGCCATTCCTGCTCTCTGGTGCTGTCGGCACACAACTTCTCGGAGGGAAGGAATATTTGCGTAGACATGAATATTAAAATAAAATAATTTAGGTAAATAAAATAAAATAAAATAAAATAAAATAAAATACAATAAAATAAAAGAAAAGAAAATAAATATTTTATGGATCTTCCTCATGATCTGGCTTCGGCGCTGCTGAACCAGCCACTCAACTATATTCTTCCCAAACAGGACAGTAAGTATTCTTGTGGACGCTCCTGACACCCCAGTCGTGCCTTTTGGAGGCCCATTCGAGGTCCGTTTGGCCCCTGCCAAACGCGTTTCCCCAGCAGGCAAGAAGGACATTGATGACGAGCTGCTGCGCGAATTCAAGGTTTCCGACCAGCTAAAACAGATAACCTTCAAGAAGCCAGCTATGAAACTGCCCGCAAAGGCTACCACCGAGCACACAGAGCCGCCAGGGGCGCTGGAACGACACATTCTGGCTGCTGTGAGCTCCAATCGATCGTGGACCAAGCCCGATCTAAAGGTCAAGAGAATCAAAATTGACAGCACGCCCACAGATTTTGACAGCGTGCAGCTTCAGTCGCACGAGAAGGCTTTCTCCGTGGCCGAAGAGAAGCCCGTTGTACATTTGGACTCGCGCAAATTGCAGACGGAGGCCAAAGATAAGCTGGTTTCCATTTTGCAGGGCCCATTCGATCTAGACCCGGAGACGCTGCAGACTCTGGAGGACAGCATGAATCGGCTGTGGTACTCGAAACAGCTGAAAGACATCGACGCACAGCTTCTTGTTCGTCTCAACGAGACGTGCTCCGCGATGCTGGACTTCCAGTTCGCCAATTTCGACGGCGACGAGATGGACGTTGCGTGCCAGGCCGCCAAGAGCGCAATATTGGTGATGCTGGTCTTCACAAGCAACCATAGCGACAAACAGCTGTATTTGGAGAACTATCTCACGTCTGTGCTGGAATTTGTGTACGCGTGCGGCGATGCTCTGCAAAATTCTGACGTTTCTGGCTCTGACCATTTTTTGAAGAGCTACATTAAAATCATGGACCTGCTGGCCTGCTATGCCAAATACAACAGTCTGGAGGACAACATAGTCACGAAGTTGGAGTACTTCACGCTGAAACTATGTTTTTCCGGCTCAAAACAAGACCCCAGTTACGACAGACTGCGTGTAGCAGCCTCAAACGTGATCTACGAAATATTCAACAGAAACCCGGACCAGCGCGTGTTTCTGCTCCACGAGATCGTCAACAGCTTTGACCAGCTGTCGCCGCACAAGACAAACTCCCGCCAGTACCATCTGGCGCGCGGGTTCAGCGTCCAGCTGGTGACGATGCTTCTGGTGCGGCTGATCCAGTCGTTCAGTGTGTGCTACGAGTTTGACGAGGCGTACTGGAAAGTGAGCGAAAAAAAGCGCCAGGAGCTGAACTCGAGCATCTACAGCTACATCGAAGCGTCGGCAGACGAGCTGGCGCGGCTCTCGAATGAGATCGCCTCGTTGCTGGTCACGAAAATCACCTCCAATTACGACACCACGGGAAAAAAAGTGCTGGAGAATTTCATAGAGGACTTGCTCGCCATGGCGGAGTATCCGGAATATGCCGGCTGCGAGACGCTGCTGGAGTCGTTTCTGCACACTCTGATGTTTGTTTTCAGCTCCGACAACTACTCTGCGCAGATCGAGGCGTTTGCGCTGGAGCTGATGGGCCTTATTGGCTCAAAAATCCTCGCGTTGCGCAGAAGCCAACAGCCGGCCCGGTTCAGCGCCGACATGAGCGTCGCCGACTTCCAGACGCTGTTCGAGCAGTATCTCGCCGTCTGGCGCGAGCTCAAAACATACCGGTCATTTTTTGCATTCAAACTGTTCACCAAGGTCCACGCTCTTACAAAGTCCGCTTCAGATGAACTACTTTCCTGCTGCCAAAGAGCAGAGTTCCTGCTGCTCCAGATCATCAACCAGAAGGTGCCGCTCCCCCAGATCGACCGCCCGGCAGACTATCTCGCCGTTCTCGCGTCGCAGAACCTGTTTGCTCACTACGACGCTTTTCTCGGGCTGATCGTCAAGTCGCTCGACCACCCGCGCACCAAGTCCAGAAACAGAGCCATCAAGAACCTGTCGCTGCTGATTGAGCGCGAGCCGTCGCTGCTGACGCTGCCGACCGTGAAACAGTCGCTGGCGGCGCGGCTCGTAGAGCAGTATGCGTCGGTGCGCGACTCGATCGTCGAGCTGCTGCTGAACACGGTGCCGGCGCATCCCGAGCTTGTCGGCGACTTCTACGCTCCCGCGTGCGACAGGATCGGCGACGCCAGCATGGCGGTGCGGAAAAAGGCCATCAGTCTGGCCAGGGTGATGTACGAGCACTCCACAGAGCAGAGCGTGCGCACGGCGGTCTGCGAGAAGCTGCTGCGGCGACTGGACGACGAGGAGGACGCCGTGATCGACCTGGCGGTCGCCTGTGTCAAGGACCTGCTGCTGCTGTCGCACGAGGACCCGCTCGCCAGGGCAGAGACTATGGTCTGCGTGATTGGCAAGTCAGAAAAAAACTGGGACTACTTCGAGCGGTTTCTGCGCGAAAAAGTCGTCCACCACTTCGCAACGAGCCCAGAGCTCAGAAATGCAGTGGCCGCCGTCATCCAGGCAATTCTGGAGCACGTCACGAGCCAAGTGCATTGCAACCACGACCGCGTGCAGAACATGACCGGATTGCTGGCAATATTTGTCAAGTGCGACGGCACGCTGCTCTCACAGGACCAGCTCGTCTCGCTCCAGCCGTACATCACCGACGACAGCTCCACGGGCAGCTCGCTGTGCTACAACATCCTGCAGATATTCCACTACACGCTGCCCCAGACACGGTCGCTGAAAAAAACGTTTATCCACCAGTGCCAGACGTCGCTCCTGGCGCGACTCACCAAGTTCAACGCGCGCGAGCTCGAGGAGGCCATGCCGTGTCTGTGGCTGCTGTCGCTGATGAAAAAAGACACAGAGAAGCTGGCCCGGGCGTGCATCTCGTCGCTGGCTCTTTTGAGGCCGTATCTCGCGAAAATCAGAGAAAACAGCTACGAGCCAGATCCCAAGGTGTTCCGGCTGTTGTTTCTGCTGGGCAACGTGGGACGCCACTGCCGGCTCGACGCGCACACAGAGCTGTTCCAGGCGGCCAGTTTGGGCTTTAAGGCCACCGACACGGTGTCTGGGTTCATTATCAAGCATATTTCGGTGTTTTGCGACGAGGCGCTCGACGCGAGCTCGCAGCGCGTGGCGATCAAAAACCTGCTCAACGTGTGCATCACGCACCCGCGTTGGTTCATGAGCGAGCGCATTCTGGGCGTCATGGACCGCGTCTTCGAGAGCAACGACCCGGATCTCCAGGATATCGTCGTCAACACGCTGGCGACGTTTCTCGAGCTGCAGGACCGCGAGGCCGTGCTGCGCAACGGGCTGGACTTCAAGGACTCCAAGACGGTCAAGCTGGACGTGCAGGTGTTCCACGGCGAGTCGTCCGAGTACGTGAACGACGGAATATGCTCCTCGCTCGTGCAACGGTACCTGCACCATGTGCTAAAAAATTGCCTCCTCGACGAATCGGGCCACTCGCTGCGCGCGGTGACGTTTCTCAAGCTCGTGGTGAGGTTTGGCTTTGCCAACCCGAAGCTGTGCATCGCCACGATCGTCGCGCTGGAGGCGTCCCAGACACCGGCCATCCGGTCGACAGCGCTGGCGATGCACGAGCAGCTGTTCGAGAAGTACGAGTCGCTCATCGAGTCGGGCTACATGGAGGGCCTGCGCATGGCGTTCGAGTACCGCAGACGGCTTTCTGGCCAGCTGTTGTCGGAGACGACGCTTTTCCGGTGCATGATGAGCGTGCTGGACGGCAGCAAGATGGCCGGAAAGCGGTTTCTGCGGCTGCTTGTGAAGACGCTCGCGAATTTCGAGGACCCAGACCCGCTGTTTGTGGGCTACGTGGCCGTCAACCTCGCTGCCGTCCATTTCCGGCAGCAGGACCACGTGTTTTTCCTGGTTTCGGGTCTCGAGCAGATCATCGACACAGAGGCGGCCGAGCTTGTCGAGCGGACCGACGAGGAGGACGACTGGGACGTGCTGGGTGCGCAGGCACGGGCGCTGTTTGTTTTAATGCGGCTGAAGGACGTTCTGGTGACAAACTACAATCTGTCGGACGAGCGAATAGTCAAATATCAGACGTCGGCCAAGGATTTCAGAGGCGCCATCACGCGCGTCGATACCGTTCCGCTGGACGTGGCGGATCTGGATCTCGCCAGACGCAAGGGCGGACAGATGTCGCAGAAGCTGTGCACGAAGTTGCTGGAACTGGTAGAAGATTAATTTTATGCTGCTGCTACACACCCTGTAGAAATTTCGGGTCGAAGTCCGACCGCCGCGAGATGTATTGTTTCAGCACGGACTTCTTGAGGTAGATCAGCTGGCCCTCGTTGCACAGGTCTTTGAGCAGCTCGGGCTGGCACGAAAACAGGTTTGTGAGCTCGCGGAGGATGCTGAACTGCTGCTTCATGTCGTCCAGGCCGTCGTAGGCGTCTAAAACGGAGATGTAGTGGATCACGTCCTGGGTGAGCACGAGAGAGCCGTTTGAGTTGACGCGGAACCGCGTGAAGTGGCCGATGAGCAGCGTGAGCAGGCTCGCGAGGATGCGGCGGATGGTGTCCATTTTCAGCGTCGGGTTGAAGCCCAGATGGTCGTACAGCGCGCGGAACACTCTGTCGAGGAAGCGGAGCATCTTGTCGCAGGTTTCTGTTCTGTCGATCGTCGGCTGCGTCGCCGGCTGGAAATCGTCCATGGCCTGGCCGCTGAGGATGTTTTTCATGTTGCGCTCGATCAGCTCGAGCAGCTCGTCCACGATGATGTTGAGACCGAGCTCGACGTCCTGCAGATACGAGTTGAACATGAGGCTGAGTCTGTTTTTGATCTCTGTGGACAGAATCAGCGGGTAGAAGAACCGTTTCACCACGATCGATAGCAGGTACACCTGGACGGACACCAGGCCGATCTGCTCCACAAACTTGAGGTTGATCTCGCTGGAGCCAAAGAACGACGCGAGTTTCTGCTGCTGCACCAGAATCCCGTTGTAGTACAGGTTTTCGAGCTCAATCGCCAGATACGACTGGCCGTAGCTCATGATCAGAATGTCGAACATCTCGAGCGAGTACTCGTTGATTCTCCCGGGCACCAGCTCGATGGCCCGCGTGAGCGACTCCACCACCGCCTTGAGGATTTTTTCCGCGATCACGAGCGACACCTCGGACCCGTCGCCGGGGTCCTGGTCGAACGAGTCCGACACCGCTCGCGCGCCCTGGTCGCTGCCCCCGCGCAGCTTGCTCCGCGTGAACCGGTCCTTGAGCGAGGACGAGCGCTCCATGTTCTTGATGAACTTAGAGATGGACGTGAACTTCTTGGACCGCTTGTACGAGAGCAGTCTTCGAGTCGAGTTTTCGCGCTGCGGAGCGTCCAGAAACACGTCCTGGTCGTAATCGGGCGGCACCGACGTGCTGGTGTCTTTGGAGTGCAGGATCTTGTTCTCCAGCAGGTGTTTGTTGACCACTTTCTCGTATTTCGCCTCGAAACGCGCCGTGAACAAGCCGATCAGCTCCGCGAGGTTCTCTTTCTCCAGGTTGAAATAGACGTCCTTGTCCACGTGCTGGTGGAACAACGCGGCGTGGAACTTGTCCAGCTCGACGCCCAGGTCCACCCCCTTGTCGCCAAGGAAGCTTTTCAGTCTCTGGGTGAGCTGGTTCACCTGGTTGCACAGCAGGTGCAGCACACGAAGGCTGCACAGCCTCGAGTACGACGAAGCCACCCGCAGCAGCAGCTGGACGCGGTTGCGGATCAGCTCCTTGTAGAAACGGTCCACAAACGCCAGCAGCACGGCCCTGGTGTGCTCGAGAAAGATCTGCTGGATGGTGTCGAACTCGGTCTTTGTGAGGATCTCCTCGATTTCGTGCAGCATCGCCAGCGTGAGGCCGTCGAGCCGGTACTGCGAAAAGCCCGGGTCGCCCATGTTTTTCCAGAACGTCGGCTCGACGTTGAGCTCTGAGGACTGGAAGTTGCTGAAGACCGGGTGTTTGTTGATGTAGAACTGCTTGATGTTCTCGCCGTCGTTGAACAGGAAAAGCAGGCTCGACAGCTCCTGGAGCCGTCTGAAGTTTTTCGAGTTGTCCATCTCGTGGAACTCGTTGAGCAGCTCGATCTCGAACCTGTTGCAGTGTTCCTGGATCATGGCGTGTGTGGCTTTGGCGGGCGGCAGGTCGTTGCTGGCGAGCTTTGCCGACAGCTTGAGCAGCTGGTTCAACGCCACGGCGCGCCGGTCGCGCGGCATCTTGGCCAGCTCTGACGGGGCCTGTCTTTTCGTGTAGAACTCGTTGTAGCACTTGGTCAGGAAAATCAGCGTCACGGTGTTCTCCTTCAGGCTGTTGGTCTCGGTGAGCTTGTCGCCGAGCGGCCGAATGTCGGCGTTGATCCGCCGCACCTTCAGGTCCAGCTGGGCAAACTGCGAGTTGAGCTTGCTGGCCTTGGGAGCGAGTCGCAGCACATTGGAGAAGTGCTCTGTCTGCTTGACCTCGGCGATTTTCTCGTATTTTGTCTGTTTCGCCAGACACTCCTCGCCCAGCCTGCTCAGCTCCTTGACACACGCCTCAAACGTGCGGATGTACGGCTTTGGGTCCAGCTGATCGAGGGGCTGTGCGCCGTCGTAGCCGGTCCGCGAGGACAGCTTGGCGGCGAGAAACTCGACGAACTCGTGCACCGTGAGGCCGTGCAGGAAATCGTCGAGCGTGAGCAGCCGCTTTGTCTCGTCGTCCAGTTGGAACAGCGACGCCATGGAGTCTTGTTTACAGCGGCGGAGACGGGTATTTTTTTTTTGCGTCGATCGGCGGACCCGGGTGGAAAACACCTCTGCACCAGACACGCCGGTGCCGGCCGCACACACCGGACGCCGTCGCAGGCTACCAGTGTCGCCGATCGTGTTTGTTGGTCGGCCACAGCGCTCTTCCCGTTGCCGGGATCTGCGGGAAAGTGCCAAAATTGTTCCTAGTCGTACATGCCGAAATTGCGAGAAAAAATCGGTTGCAGATATAAAACCCGGCTCATTCATTCTACACCTTGCCCCACCCATGTCAGGAGTTATTTACTGTTTGCCAGGCTCGCCAAGAAGTTCGCTTTTCCCCCAGCTCATCAAGTACACGGGGCTTGACATCGAGGTCAAGGACCCTTCTGCTGCCTGTTTTGCCGAGAACTTCCCGCTGAAAAAGTGTCCTGCGTACAAACAGAACGACGGCTTCAAACTCACCGAAACCCTCGCCATTCTCAAGTACCTCGTGGACCAGGTGCCTGGAAAATACAACTGGTTCGGAAAGACCAAGCAGGAGGAGGCCAAGGTCTGGCAGTGGCTGTCGTTCGTCAACAGCGACTACGTGAGCGCTCTGTGCGACTGGGCACTGCCTTCGTTTGGTGTTTTGCCGTACGACAAGCAGAGAATCGAGCGAGGCGTCGCCAGTCTCGACAAGCTCACGTCTCTGCTGGAAGACCAGTTGCACAAGACGAAGTATCTTGCCGGCGACGAGGCCACGCTTGCCGACATCTACGCCATCCAGGCGGTGAAAGTGTGCTACGGCAGTCTGTGGGAAGAGTCGTGGGTTAAGGAGCACCCGGCCGTTGCCAGATGGGTGCAGCAGCTGAAGGAGGACCCGGTTGTTGGCGAGGATTTGAAGGATCTCAAGCCGGCTGCGAAGGCTGTTCTGGGGCAGTAGACAAGGAGATCCGCGGAGTTTGTGAAGCCGGCAAAGCCAGACTCACCAGTAGTGGACCTAAATAGCACAAACGTAGATCTTGCTGCGCCACACAGTAGTCCGGCCCGAGCTATCGATGCTGTTTTCGGAAACAGCCACTTTCTGCAGCTGGATATGCACAACCCAGGATTTGGGAAATTCGTGGCTGATGCGTCTCTCGGCTGACGTAATTATCAGTTAAATGCCCACTTTAGTCCAACCCCACGTTTTCACGTCACAGCCCTGTATCGTCGGAGTAGAAGAAGGGGGTGGGATCCACGGTGCCGGAGCAACTGTCCGCAACGCCCAGGGTTGCTGCTTGTCTTTTTGTGCTCGCCAGAACCCAGTCACGCTCCTGTCTAGACCCACGTTTCACTGGCGGCCATGTACATATTCCTGACCACTTTTCATCTTGGCTCTGCAAGAATTGGACGTACCATTCCTTTAAGATAACCGTGCAGAAACAGCAACAGTGGAGGGCCAGGGACGAAAGAGGGGACTTTTCTGGCGTGCTGGGTTCCAAGGCCGTGTCGAACAGCGCCCTGCCGCCCCTACAGGACGCTTCTCGCGTGCCATCAAACGATTTCGAAAAAGCTAATTTAAAGCCCAAATTATCAACTAAAAAAAAAGAAATGCGAATATGAGTTGATTGCAAATACAGTCTTGGCAGAGACTCCACAGCGCACTACTATATAAACCGGGTGTCCCCGCATGTGACGGCCTCAAAATTGTCAGATTGGAACCCGGGTCTCAGCTACTAGATAAATACAGTTATAGATAGCTACCATGCCGACAGACAGAAACCAACAGACAAAGGTGTCTGCTACGACACACACAGAAATATCCAGAGAGTCCAGCAGCGATGAGAGCTCGGTCGCGTTCTATCGTATTTCCGGAGAAGACGCGGTGAAGTATTTCGGAACGCACGCCGTCAACGGGCTGAGCAGCGCGAAAGCCAAGGAGATGCTTGCTAAGTACGGTCCTAATTCTCTAGGCGATTCTGGAAAGATTAACTACGGTAAAATACTGGCGCACCAGGTGTTCAACGCCATGATTCTCGTCTTGATAATCTCGATGGTCATTGCTCTGGCCATCAGGGACTGGATCTCCGGAGGAGTCATCGGCTTTGTCGTGCTCCTCAACATTTCGGTCGGGTTCATCCAGGAGATGAAGGCCGAGAAAACCATGAACTCGCTCAAGAGCCTCTCCTCGCCGTCCGCGCACGTGACCAGAGACGACGACGACCACACGATCCCGACAGAGGAGGTTGTTCCGGGCGACATTGTGCACATCCGGGTCGGCGACACGATTCCGGCCGACCTGCGGCTGATCGACTCGATGAACCTCGAGACCGACGAGGCGCTGCTCACCGGCGAGTCGCTGCCGATCCCCAAGGACCACACCGCGGTGTTTGCCGACGAGTCTGTTCCCGTTCCTCTTGGAGACAGGTGCAACATGGCGTACAGCTCCTCAGTGGTGAGCAAGGGCCGCGGCACGGGCGTTGTGGTTGCTACCGGGCTCAACACCGAGATCGGCAAGATCGCCAAGTCGCTGCAGGGCGACAAGTCTTTTGTCCGCAAGGTGGAGAAGAACGCCAAGGACGGCTCGAGGCCGAAGAAGAGGGCGTATTTGACGGCGTATTTCGGCACCATCAAGGACGTGGCAGCGAACTTTCTGGGCGTGGCCAGCGGCACGCCGCTGCAGATCAAGCTCTCGTGGCTGGCCATCGTGCTTTTCTGGATCGCTGTGGTTTTCGCGATAGTGGTGATGGCGTCGCAGAAGTTCCGCGTCAACAAGGAGGTGGCCATCTACGCCATCTGCGTGGCGCTGTCGATGATCCCGTCCGCGCTGATTGTCGTGTTGACCATCACGATGGCCGTGGGAGCACAGGTGATGGTGTCGCGAAACGTGATTGTGAGAAACCTGGACTCCCTGGAAGCGCTGGGCGGCATCAACGATATCTGCTCCGACAAGACAGGCACTCTGACGCAGGGCCGGATGATCGCGAAAAAGGTGTGGATCCCCAACGTCGGAACGTACTCTCTGGAAGGGTCGAACGAACCGTACAATCCGAACCAGGGCACGCTCAGTTTCAGCAAGTACTCGCCAAAGTTCGTCAAGGAGAGCGACGAGTACATTCCGCCGGAAAAGGAGCTGCCCGAGCCGATGCCAGCCAACTTTGCGAGCTTCTGTCTGACCGCAGGACTCGCCAACATCGCCATCGTGAACAGCTTCGAGAACCCGGAAACGGGCAACACGGAGTGGAAGGCGCACGGCGACCCCACGGAGATCGCCATCCGCGTGTTCACGAGCAGAATCCCCGGCTACACCAAGGACGAGCTCGCAGCGAAATATGACCACATCAACGAGTTCCCGTTCGACTCCTCTATCAAAAGAATGTCTGCGATCTACCGCAACAAGGAGTCCGGCGAGGTGAAGGTGTACTCCAAAGGAGCGGTCGAAAGACTGCTCCAATGCTGCAAATACTGGCACTCTTTCGACGACAAGGAGTACGACAGTCTTCGCGACAGCCAGGAGCTCCGGCCGCTGACGGAAGACGACGTTGCGCGGATCGAGAACCAGATGGACGTGCTCTCCAGAGAGGGCCTGCGGGTGCTGGCGTTTGCGTACAAGGACCTCACCAACGACGAGGATATCTCTCTGGAAACAGACAACCGGGAGCTGATCGAGTCGGACCTGATTTTCCAGGGTCTGGTCGGAATCTACGATCCGCCAAGAAACGAAACGTCCAGGTCCGTCAAGCTGTGCCACCAGGCCGGCATCAACGTCAGAATGCTAACGGGAGACCATCCCGGCACCGCCAAGGCCATTGCCCAGGACGTGGGCATTGTTCCGCGCAATTTGCACCACTACGCCGAAGACGTTGTCCGGGTGATGATCATGACGGCGCACGAGTTCGACAAACTGAGCGACAGCGAGATCGACGAGCTGCCTGTGCTGCCGTTGGTGATTGCGAGATGTGCTCCGCAGACAAAGGTCCGGATGATCGAGGCGCTGCACCGCCGCAACAAGTACGTGGCGATGACCGGAGACGGAGTCAACGACTCGCCGTCCTTGAAGAAGGCCGACGTGGGCGTTGCCATGGGCATGAACGGGTCGGACGTGGCAAAAGACGCTTCCGACATTGTTCTCACAGACGACAACTTCGCCTCCATTCTGAACGCCATTGAGGAAGGCCGCAGAATGTCGGCCAACATCCAGAAGTTCGTGCTGCAGCTGCTCGCCGAGAACGTCGCACAGGCCATTTTCCTGCTCATCGGCCTGGCGTTCATGGACGACTCCGGCTACTCGGTGTTCCCGCTGTCTCCCGTGGAGATTCTGTTCATTCTCGTGGTCACCAGCTCGTTCCCGGCGTTCGGTCTCGGAGTGCAGAAGGCAGCGCCCGACGTGCTGGAAAAAAAGCCAAACTCCACCATCTTCACCACCCAGGTGCTCACCGACATGATGGTCTACGGCATCTGGATGGCTGCGTGCTGTCTGTTTGCGTTTGTCGTTGTTGTCTGGGGACACGGCGACGGGTACCTTGGAATCGACTGCAATGCGACGAGCTCCGGCGCCGAGCACTGCGACCTGGTGTACAGGGCTCGTTCGACCGCTTTTGCAACCATGACGTGGTGCGCCCTAATTTTAGCATGGGAGTGCATCCATCCGCTGAACTCGCTGTTCCGCATGACCAAGGAGACCGACCACTCGTGGTGGAAGCAGACGGCGATCGACCTGTACGACAACAAGTTCCTTTTCTGGTCGATCGTGGGCGGCTTCGTTGCGGTTTTCCCTGTTGTTTACATCCCGGTGATCAACAGCGAGGTGTTTTTGCATTCCGGCATCTCCTGGGAGTGGGGCGTGGCATTTGGGTGCACTGGGCTGTATTTGCTGGGCTCTGAGCTGTGGAAGTGGATCAAGAGGGTGTACTTTAGAAGAAGAGAGTACGAGAGAGCCAAGAACCCAGAGGCCGAGCTGGAGAAGTCGACCGACATCTTTGAGAAGTACGCATCGCTCTCTAGGGCCAGCACGATGGACCACAGCACTCTGATCGTGTGAGCTAGCGATAATGCGCTAGGTAATATTATATTGTTAATGCCTGCATTAAAATAAATAATGCTTTTTTTTTTTTACTTTACATTTCTTCGTTGGGAAGAAATCGTGGAGAAGTGCCAAAAAATTCAAAAAACGTTTTTAATACGTAGCAGGAAAAAACACAGAAAAAAAAACCGTGGCCTTTTAGTATACGTTTTCATCTCCAACACAAATATTCAGCGATGCGGGGTCCGGCATTGGACCAACTTCTGACCCCAGAAGAGAGCCGGAGGTCCAGGAAGCTGAGGGTACAGGTGGACTGCGGCGAGCGAGACGTGCTGGCGACTCTGAGCCTGTTATGTGTCATTATCTTGCAGGAGTGTTTCCGCACGAGCGCGAGTCTGAACCGGTTCGTCGCCGAGGTGCTCAAACGGTCGCACAGCAGCAACTCTGTTCTCCACGTGACCATGTACTATCTGCTGCAGGTGTACGCCCAGAGACAGCAACAACTATATTTATACCCGGGCCCCAGCTCTGTGACCTGTCCCAAACGATGTTTTCTGACCTGCTTGATTTTGGCCTCAAAGTACCTGCAGGACCAGAACTACACGCTCACCACATGGAGCAAGATCACAGGGCTGAGTGTCGACGAGTTACAGACTAACGAGCGAAAGATCCTGGAGCTGCTACGTTACAAGCTGCATATCAAGGAGAGCGAGTACAAGCGGCTCTGTGAGTTTACGCGCGGCTGCGAGAAGCGGCTCGCCGCGGACAAGACCAGAGCCGCCCCGTCCAGTCTGCTCACGCCTCCTTCCTCGCCCAGAGAGTGTCGAGACGACGAGTTTCTCGGCTGGCGCGCGACGCAGAGTCCGGACTCCACCCTCGGTGTTGAGACACGGACCGCCTTGGCGCGCGCCATCGAGCGATTTGTCGAGTTCCATGCCACGGAGCACGGCGCCACGGGCCACGAGATCGCGCTTACTTAATGCCTCTATGCTAAACAGCCTAATTTTATTTAATTATCCAGTACATGAACGTCACCGCAGCGAATTCTACCGCGGTGTAGCGCAGCAGCCGGGGAAAGTCCAGCTTCGCGCCGCTGCGTCTGTCCGCAAAGCTCCACAGCAGCCAGAGCCCGTTCGCGACGGCCGCCACCACGTACGCGGCAATGTCCCGGAACGGCCGTCCGAGGTAGCACAGCGAGTACGCCACGGCGGCGTCTCCGCCGGCCTCGCCGACGCTCAGCAGCTCCACGGCGGGGTATTTGATGCCCATCGCGAGCGAAAACGACTTCACCGTCACCTCCACGGCCTCGCCCGTCGTGTACCTGTGCACCACCTCGCAGTAGTCGTGGTCGTCTCCGCTGAAAATATAGTCGGGCCGGATCTTCTCCAAAATCTCCAGCGACAACGACGGGTCGATCACCGTCTGGTACTGGTGGCCCTTTGCGACGGGGAATTTCCTGCTCTCTCTGTATTTCCCGCACGGCTGCTCGGACGGGTCTCTGTACAGCGGCACGTGGTGGAAAAGAATCCGGGGTTGCATTTTTGGCTCGCGGCCTATTTCCTCCAGCAACCGGCGCGCCTCGCCATAAATCGCCTCGTCCTGCGTGTTCGACAGCGAGATGGTGTCCAGAAAAATCAGCTCGTGGCCCTTGCGCGCGATTCGCTGGTTCGGCTTGCCAAAAAACGTCTCGAACCTCTGCAGCGACGGCAGCCGGACGCCGTCTCCGTAGCCGATGTCGTGGTTTCCCGGCACCAAAGTCAGCGTCTCTGTGGTGCCGGGCGCGAAAACGCGCTTGAATCGCTCCAGCTCGCGCGCATAGAACTCGTCGCTGCTCGAACGGCCGTTGTCCATCAGGTCTCCCAGAAAGAAAACCGCCTCAGGACGGAGATGAGTCAGCAGCGAGCGGTAGTTCCGCCGCATGTAGTCGTCTGCGGTGACTTGCGACAGCTTCAGCAGCGGCCAGGGCCGGCCCGGGTACGTGTGGTTGTCGACCAGCTGCGGATCTGCCACCAGAAGAACGTGGTAGTCCGTGTCAGAGCCGGGGAAGCTGCACATGAGCGAGTGGAGCCAGACGTCGATCCTGGTGAACCAGTGGAAGAGGAGCAGCCAGAGCCCAAGCACTACCAGCACGCTTGTGGCGGAGGCCTTTGGCGGCCGGAACGCCACGAGGGCAGATAGTCGGAGCCGCATGAGTCTATCTTTTTTTCTATAATTACAGGTAAAACCGGAAATATTGAATATCTTCTGGGAATATTTGATTTCCCCGTCGGAAACATTTGAATAATGTGTCAGTAAAGTTTGTACCGTGATTTGAGTCATGTGACGGTAATATTTGGATCCTCGCTCGGTATCTTTTGTATCCCAAATTGTGTTGGAATTGGATTGGTGTCTGATACCATTGCATCCACATTGTAATTGGATTGCATATGTGAGGCATGCATTAGATTTACATAGAAAAGATTGCATGCAAATTGTGCAGCTTTGTGAGCTATCGATTAATATATGGACACAAATTAACATAGAATTAAGACTTTAATCAAAATAAATTCAAAATGGAGACGATTGAGCGGCTTTTCTGGTGCTTATGGATCACAAGGCTTACAGATTGTCATGATCTGATGAGTATATATCTAGGTATGTTATATGTTTCATGTAGGCTTGGGATTGCAACTACATGGCAGGAGTTTTTGACCACTAATGGTAAAGTATTGTAATCTATTAGAGCTCAATTGAATGGTATTGTATCACATTTGGCCAGGGAATGCATATCCATTATAGAGGATAATAGGCTTTGAAGTGAGATTGTATTGGAATTATGCACCAATTGAGTTGTAATTGAGACTTCAAATAGTATTGTGGCTGGATTGTACCCAAAATGTGACATGATCAAGTGGCATTGAATATATATTGCAGGCCCATTGCATTGAATGCAAGATTTGAGCGCAAATTGGATACCTTATAGACACATTTCGAACAAATAAAGTCCTATTATAGCCAAAATGTGTTGGTATTGTACCTCAATTGTGACTGCTTTGAGATTTTGATACTATTTTGAAGCTTCAAGGTAGATTTGTACCTGAATTGAATGATTTTTGAACGAAAAATACCCACAAAATGCGAATGAAATGCACTGGGTACGTGTTTTTGAGCATATAATGTACTTGAAATAGGTTTCCTTTGCTTTCTGAGCTAGAATTGATCATAGAATTGTGCCAGGATTGTATTGATATTGATTGATCTCTTTGAATTGTTTGACTTTTGTACTTGATTTGGATCAAATATGCACTATTATTGTGATATAATTGGGTAAGACAGTATGAATGATAAGAGATTGTACTTGTAATGCTCTTGATTTATCACTGATTTGGACTAGCCGCCTAGAAGTGTACCGGTGTTTGGGGGTCCTTAACTGGTGTCTGAGGGTCTCCCCTTTGCCACGTCTCCAAAGCTTTCTCGATCGCCTTCGTCATCGATCTCGTCCTCCGTGGAGTGCCAACCCTAGGTGATGAAGCGGATGCATTAGAGTGCCCCGACTTCCTATGCCAATCTTTCTTTCAGTAGAGTTTTCTCACCGCTACCGCCTCTGTGTCTTTGTTTGGCGAGTCGGTTTGCCTTTTGTCGTTGCAACGAACCTTAGGGTAGTCCATCACTGGATTAAAGCCATTCAATCCCACAGCATTTATAGACCATTTCCATTACATTTCTTGACCAAAACAAATAAACAAGACAGTTATCGATCAATCGTTTTTGAGCGCTGGGTAAATCTTTCTGTCGAATAGCACAATGCAGGTAGGGAAAACACAATACTTAAACACCTGCACCCAATGCTTTTCACCTTGCATCAATACTGGTCTAAGTCTATTTTGTGGAAATCCAATTGTTGTTCCCACATAATCCAATTCCAACACAATTTGGGATACAAAAGATCCCGAGCGAGGATCCAAATAATACCGTCACATGACTCAAATCACGATACAAATTCTACCGACGCATTATCCAAATGTTTCCGACGGGGAGTCCAAATATTCCCAGAGGAAATTCAATATTTCCGGTTTTACCTGTATTTTATTTTATATATAATTAAATTATTTTTAGACTATTTTATGCTTCTAGTTCTGATCCTCGCGATAACGCTGGCGTTTGTGGCGCCGCAATTGGTCTCCAACCTGCGCGACATCGGCCCCGTGGCGCTGCAGAAACAGGCGTCGATCAGCCCCACGAAAAAGCCCGGCGAGTCCGCCGTGTACCGCTCCGTCGACGTGCCGCACGGCCTGCCGTTGACCACGGGGCTGCGCATCCAGGCGGGCTACAAAGTCAGGGACGGCATCCTGAAGGACATCTGGCACCAGGCGTTGCAGGCAAACACGATTCTCGAGGTGGGCGGCGCAAGGCGCTCGACTCGCCAGATAAATGGCATGATTTTGCATCTGGCCCAGCAGATGGACCAGCACAGCGTGGGCCCGCGCGTGGGGCTCAATTCGGGCCTCGACGACCTGCACGCGCTCGTGGTGCTCTTCTGCTGCTTTTTCGTGTGCGACAGGACCGTTGTTGTGGGAGAAGACCCGAGCGTGGACGTGCTATTCACCAGAAAGACGGCCGACTCTGCAGCCAACGTCGTCGATCTGGACGACCCGGCGTATTTTGCCGAGTGTCCCGAGACCGCGGAGTACGCGTACGACCCCCTCAAAGACTACGCCCGGTTCAACAACGAGCCATACGTCGAGCTGCTCGACGGCACAGAATACCGGTATTTCCAGCGCAGCTTTGTTTCCGCCGTCGCGTCGCAGCTGATGTCTCTGTCGACGGCGTTCGCGTGGACAAACCGCGACAGACTGCTTGTCGTGCCGGGCAACAGGAACAACGCGCTCGTCAAGATCCTGTGCGGGCTGCTCACGGGCGTCGAGCACATCACCGTCGCGGCCGACGCGCCGATCGACGCGCTCGTCAGCTGCCGGCCGACCATCGTCTCTGCTCCGAGCGCGTGGCTGCAGCCCCTTGTGGAGGCGCGGCCGTCTCTGCTGCGCGCGCTGCTGCTCAACCGCGCCGAGTTCCTCAACTCGCACGGCATATTTAACCCGCTCGGCAAGCTTTATGCGACCCGGCTGCGTCTGGTGTATCTCCAGGACTCAGTTTTCACGTCGGCACAATACAACAAGCTCAAAAGCGTGCTGCATGCGCGGATCGTCAAGGAGACCGACATCCGCGGCTCAATGGGCCCCCTGCTCAAGACAAACCTGTTTGAGTACCGCCTGCTGAGCCAGAACCAGCTGGGCGTGCCGGCGAACTCTGTGGAGCTCAAAACCCGCGACGGCCGGCTCTACGCGCGCGGGTTTGTGCTCGCAAAGCACGACGCCATGCAGGTCGACGAGGAGATGTGGATCGACACCGGTCTGCGCGGGTTTTTCGCCACGGACGGGTGTTTTTACGCTAGCTAGTTATAAACCCGTTTGATCACGTCCACCCATTTTTTTTCTGCCACCAGTTCGTCGTTCTCCCACGCAACAATTTTGTTGCTCAGGTGGAAGTTTTCGGCGTCCGCCCGCAGAACAGCGGTCGTCTCCATCTTCACGTTCCAGCCGTCCTCTTTTCTCCCCATCGAGTAGCTGTAGACGCACTTGTTGTACGCGGAAAGCGGGTTGTTTTCCTTGATTTTCCACACGTTCGTGTTGCAGCTGCCGTGGTAGATCCCGGACAGGTTGCCGTACTCCGGGATCGTCACCTGCCCGGCGTCCTCGATGTCCGTGAGCGTCCACTCAAACGTCGTGCAGTCGAACTGCACCGTCTTTTTCCGGACCTCGGGAACGTCGATCGTGGTCGCAATCGGCCGGCAGATCGACGGGGTCCCCAAATCCGGAGCAGCCACCAGCGTTGTCTGGTCCAGCAGCGGCAGCACGAGCTTTCCCGCGTGCAGCGTGAGCGTCGGCGTCTCTGCGGACGGCCACGCCTGCGGCCAGTCGCACGTCGACAGCGCAACGCGCAGCCGGTGGCCCTTGTCGAGCTTCACGCCCAGAACGTCAAGCTTGATCTCGACGTCGTAGAGACGGCCCTCCTCGAGGTACTCCGGGTGTTCGTGGCTGTTTCGGTGCGACAGGTTCAGCTGGCCCCACGAGAGCAGCACGTGCTCGCCGCCAGGGTACAGGTCGACGAGCCGGACGCTGACGTTGGCGAGCTTTTTGTCAGACGAGAGCGTCAGGCCAATTTTTGGCTCGCCCAGCAAGTTGACCGCTTCTGCCAGCTCTGCAGAGTCGAAACACAGACACTTCGCGTCCTCGTAACGCTGGTCGGCCGGGAAGTCGCCGGGATACCCAAACGGACAGAAGTTGCCGCGGAACAGGCCGTGCGAGAGCGCCCCGCTGAAACGGTAATTAATTTTTGCTGGCTGCCCAATGCTCAGTTTATTATCTGGAGCTAGGGCATACTCCAGGCCGCCAGACAGCTCCACAGAGTCCGTAGACACCCACCGGCCGGCCCTGTACTCGTACGAGTCCTCAATGCCCGACGGGTCCTGCACGTACGCGGTCAGCCGCGGCAGACGGAGGTCGCCCTCGTCGTGCAACCATTTCTTGAACCACCTGAGCGACAGCTGCTGGTACCCGATTTTGGGCCCTGGCTTGGCCATTTCCGGGTACTCGTGGACCCACGGGCCCACCAGACCGCACGACTCCGGATGCGGCAGGTTCTTGACCATGCGGAACACGGGAGACGTGTAGCCGTCTCGCCAGCCCCCCACCAGCATAACCGGGACGTCCACCTGGCTGTAGTCCTCGCAGACGGAGCCGTGCTTCCAGTACTCGTCGCGGGTCTGGTGCTCGAGCCAGTGCTTGACCATCGGGACGACCTCGATTCTCTGTTTCCAGTTCTCTCGCCAGCCGGCGCCCACGACACGCGGGTCCTGCGGCCGAGGAGCGTACGCCGCCATGGTCGACCCCCACCACAGCATGTCCGACGCCAGCACACACCCCCCACGGTAGTGCACGTCGTCGGCGTATCTGTCGTCGGTCGACATGAGCGAAATCACAGCCTTCAGCGCAGGGTGTCTACGTGCTGCCACCTGCAACCCGTTGAACCCACCCCACGACTTGCCAAACATGCCGATCCGGCCGTTGGACCACGGCTGCGCCACAATGTGGTCGAACGCGTCCAACGCGTCGTCCTGCTCGAGTTTCAAGTACTCGTCCGTCAAAACTCCGTCCGAGCTCGAGCTGCCTCTCATGTCGATTCTCAGTGACGCCAGCCCGTTTCCGGCATAGTACGGGTGCCGAATCGCGTCCCGCTGGATCGTCACGTCCGCCCGGTACGGAATGTACTCCACCAGCGTGCCCACTCGGATCTTACCCTCCCAGGCTTCCCTGGGAATCCACAGGTGGCCCTTGAGAATAGCTCCGTCCCGCACGGGAATGTCGATGTCCTCGAACTTGAGGATCTCGTGCGGCAGCCCGGCGGGGTCCAGCACGGCAACGGGCTCTCTTTCGGACTGTTTCACGTTGAAGGCCATGATGGATATTTGCAGAGTTATCTTTTTTAGCACTAATCAGGAAGTTTTTTACGATAGCGGACAATGATGCACGGGCGATAGCGCATTTTCTCAGTAGGTTATCTTTGCGCAAGCGTATTTTCGGGGTTTTTGCCGCGACCGACGCTTTATCGCCGCACGGCCTCGCCTGGGGGCTCCATGAGGCCCCGTCTCCGCCCCTGCTGGAAACGCTACACTGCGTACCAGCTGCCCCGTCTCGGCCGATCGACCCGGTGCGAGGTGTGGCCCGAAAAAAATAAAATTATTCCAAGCATAAACAAAATCGGTGTCTCGCCTTTTGTTGCATTCGAGTCTTGCTGGTGTTTTGTTTTGTGAGCAAACCATTGCGCAGCACGATATTTGAGCAGAGACAATTCCCCGTTTATTTCTCACATCGCTGAATAGTCCGGCGAATATGGCTGAACGCAACTGGCAGGAGGGAGCAGATCACGGTGGGGCGCAACAGCCCGTCAACGTGATCGAAATCCCCGATTTGAACGGCCTTCTTCTTGAAGACACGTTCCAGACGGCCGCCGCGGCCCGCAAGGCGTCGCAGCACACGCTTTCACACGGCAGCAATGCGGCGCCTTCGACCCAGAACCCCCAACCGCACGAAATACACATCCCTCAGCCGCAGGACGACGACGACGGCTACGGCGCGCAGCCGCTGTCTTTCCGGCTGGGCGACCCCGTTTCTCAAAACAGCACCGAGCCCGCGGCTGTCATTGAGCAGCGCCAGGCCAGCATTTCGGCCAAGCAGAAACAGTCGTATCCGAACTACACTCTCAACATCATGGTGAGGCAGTTCACGAAACTGGCCGAGAGGAAGCTGAATCTGTGTCTGAACAGCGTGCCGTTGGATCAGGAGCCCAACATCATCGAGATTCTGTCCGAAGGGGTCGATCCGACGTTTGATCGCGTGATCACGTCGCTCGGGTACATTGCGCGGCGCAAGCCCAAGTCTGTGACGGACGCGGTGATGCACTGGCGGCGCGGCAAGTCCGAGCTGCGCGAGATGGCCCGCGCAATGCTCGAAAAGGACATGATGCAGTGGAACAGCTACAGGAACACTACCATGCCGCAGACACACAAAAAGTCGGCCTCGCGGTCGTCGCGGTCGACTCACGACTCGCCGGCGCTCAGCTCCGACGCCGAGACGTTGCGCCAGCTCGAGCAGAAGGTGCAAAAGTCCGAAATCACGTTCACACAGGCAGACAGACAGTTCACGATCAGCACGTACATTCTGTGGCGGGTGCTGATCGAGGTGGTGCGCCAGACGCCCACGCAGACGCTGATCGAGGAAACAGGGCTCGAGGAGATCATGTACAACTACTTGCGCAACATCGATCCGTATCTGGTGAGCCAGAGCATTATTCACTCGTCCAACTGGAACCTGCTCGCGGGTCTGATAGGCCAGATGTCGGAGAAGTCGTTTTTGACAGTCAGCGACCGGTTTATCGCCGACCTCGAAAAGTTCCCGAAAGGTTTCACCGACGGCGGCGACGCGAGCGAGTCGAGACTGAACCTCTTGATCCACGGGATGCGATACCTGCAGTTTTCGAACTCGTCGCTCGAACGGTTTGAGGAGGGCGCGGATTTCATGAAGAGCCTTGCCAAGTTTTTCTACCGATGCGAGAACGACAACCTGCTCAACTCCTACTGCGACGTGATCAACCAGCTGCTTCTGTCGCTCGCAGAGACGCTGACCGCAGAGGTGAACCACCCTACGTGGGTGGACGCCGTGACGATGATCTTCAGCAAGTCTGTGCTCATTGCGACGGCGAAACCGCCCAAGCTATGGAAATACGCCGCCACTCTGGTGGCCACGGCGGTCTCTGTTGCCCCCAAGACGCTTTTCGACAGAGAGTGGCTCAAGATTGTCGACATGTACATCCGACGGCTCAAGCCGAAGCTGCCAACCGAGGAAAAGGTCGTCATCACGACGTGTCTTGCCCGGCTCATCTGGGCGTATCTGTACCGGTACTCGGACACGCTGAACGCCAAGACGAGAAATCTGGAATCGATCGCCAACCTGCTGTTCCAGGGCCAGCAGAACAAGAAACAGCAGTGGATCACGCACGATTCGCTTCTGATCCAGGCCACCGTTCAGACCCTGCGTGCTATGGCGTACTCGCAGCTCAACTTCACGCTGGAAAACATCATCCTTCCAATCCTCAAGTCCTCGTTCAACGGGGCCAGTCTCGAGAGCATCTCGCACGAAAAAGTCATTCTCTGCATCCGCACCTACGCCTGTATACTATCCGACTACAAGTCGAAGGAAAGACCGCCGTTTCCGACCGATTATGTGATCCACTCGTCGCTGGACCCAATGGAATTCTGCAACAACGACAACAAGGAGATATTCGCCGCCCACTCGTCCAACTCGGCCGTCCACGAAGAGGTGTCCAGTCTGTTCATCAGTCTGCTGTTTCTGCTGGACCAGCAGGTCGGGTGCAAGACGTTGGACGGCAACATAGCCAACGTGGGGGCCGGCAGCGGGTCGTCGGCGAGCTCGACAAGCGGCACGCCGACGCTGCCGCTCAAGATCTCGCAGTTCTATTTCCACCAGGACGGGCATCAGGCGAAAAACCTGGAGCTGTTCTCGACGGTGATTTCCGTGGTGTCGTGGTGTCTGAGCAGCAACTCGTCGCAGTACCGTCGCGTGATCGAGCTTCTGGTGAAGAACACGATCCACGAGGACGAGAACGTGAGCGCTTTTTCGACCGACATGCTCAAGATCCTCATGACCAAGAAGAACCCGAACGTGATCATGACCGTTTTCGCGCGCACAGCGTTCTATCTCGACGAAAAGGCCGCCAGTCTGCTGAACCACGAGTACGTCTCGTCCACGGAGTACGTCAAGCTGCTGGAGGTTTACGTGGATCTACTACAATGCTGGCTCGAGTTCCTGGCCGAGACGCACAAGGGCTCGCTGGAGACGCCAAACGAGATGTACAACGTCAACCACGGCTTTGTACAGGAGGAGATCCAGGAGACGAAGCCGTTCGAGGACCTGGAGCTCAAGACGATCGTCACGATCATCGACGAGGTCGAGGGCAACGGGCTGTTCTTCCTGTTCAGCCATGACTTCCGTGTGCGGTTCCTGGGGTCGCAGATCTTGCGTATTATCGCGCAGTTCGACGAGGTGATCTACGACCTGACGAGCGACACGGGCAGCGCCAAGGACCCAGAAGAAGACCGCAAAAAAGCGCACAACCGGATGCCGTCGAAGTTTGCGGCCGAGTTCGGCACGCGGGTGATCCACGTGCTGGAGTCGCTGGATTTCTTCGAGTTTATTGGCCCCAAAAAACCAATCCTGAGCGAGGCCGAGTCGAAACGGCTCGCCCGGCTGCAGCACAAGCAGCGCAAGGACACTATTATTCGGCTGGCCGAGAGCAACCACGGCGTCGACGCGGCGCTGTGGTTCAAGGTGTTCGAGGAGATCCTCGACTCGCTTGTGAGACGGTGTCCGATCCAGATCGCCATAGCGCGCTCGCACAGCTGTATCCGGCTTGTTCAGCTGTACGACCAGCTGGTGTCGATCAGCCTCGACCCGAACTCGAAAAACGTGAGCTCGCTCATCTGGGACTACATGCTGTGCCTAAAAATCGCGTGCTCGTCGCTCACGTCCACGAGCGAGCAGCGGCTGCACATCCCGGCGGTGGCAGCGGCCACATCGACGTCGTCGTCCATCTACGCGCCGCTGACGAAGTCGCACATGCGCAAGCGTTCGCAGCAGCTGTTCACGGTGCAGCACCAGAAAATCACGAGCGCAAAGTCGATCTTCAAGATGACCGTGCCATTGCTCACGGCTACCAACACCAAGCTGAAGGAGGCGTTGGTGGAGGGGCTCAGCTGTCTGAATGTTAACATTTTCAACAGTTTTCTCGAAAGCATCGAGGGCATCCTCGAAGGCTGGGCGCGCGAGCAGCAACCGGCGGAGGCCGATCTGCGACTACGCGTCGAGATTACCGGCGTGCTCAACAAGGTGATAGCCAAGTTCTACAAGATCGGCGTCCCGTTCCTGGACGACACAGTGTCACGGAAACTGCGGTTTATTCTGCAGAACAACAAGGCGTTTCTGTCGCGGCCCGAGTCGCAGACCAACTTCGAGCTGCACCGGCTGCGCAAATATTTCTGCGGTCTATTGGAGACTTTCCACTCAGAGTGTCTGAAACTCGGCCAGGTGGACAAATGGCTGCCGTTCAAGTTCCGCAGAGAGTCGTTTGAGTTCATGGACGAGTGGTGCGGCTACGGCAAGGACACGAGTCTGTTCAACGAGCGGTACCGGCGGATGACGGAGCAGATTTCTGGGCGGGCCGACGCGGTGACGTTGCAGGCGTCGTTGGAGCTGCAGAAAAGACAGCTCCAGTACAGCGCGATCAGCTGCATGGCAAACCTGTGTTCCAGCCCCATAGCCACGGACGACGACTCGTTCAACGTCCCCAAAGTGCTGGACTGGATCGACTCGCTGTTCAACACGTACACGGACAAGATCATCGAGATGGCGCGGCGGGCGCTGCTGCAGATCCTCGTGGTGAGCACGGCCTCGGACGAGATCCTCGACCAGGTGATCAACAAGTGCTACACGCACGACCCGGCGCTGGACAACTACTTTGTGACGCTGAGCGAGGCGTTTGTCAAGGGTGCCAAGTTCAGAGACAAGGTGCACCGGCCGCTGGCGCTGGGGCTTTTTGCGTGTGGCTCGGACAACATCAGCGTGCGCACGGCCGCGGCAAGCCTGCTGGAGCACACCGAGATGAAGTTTTACGAGACCAACAAGAGCGTGGCCTTTATTGACGGCATATGCTGTCGGTCCAGGGTGATTTACAAACGCACGCTTTTCCAGCTGTCGACGCATTTTGCAACGGCGCATCCAGAGGACAAGTACATGATGATTTCGGAGCTGACGATGCTGTTCCACATAGTCGGGTCGAGTCCGCGACGCGACATTCTCGCGGTGCTGCTTCCGTGGGTGCAGACCGTGGAGCTGACGCTTGGACCGGAGCATCCCAACAGACACAACTCGCTGATGGTGCTGTACAACTTCTTTGAGATCACAGTCAAGTTTGCGCACAAGATGCAGAACGAGGTGGAGGCGTTGTGGGTGGCACTGGCGAACGGCACCAACAAGTCGAACGTGGACGAGATCTACCGGTTTATCGTGGAGCACTCGCTGGAAATGAAGAACACGGTCTTCTGGGAGTGTTCGCGCCAGGTGATCTCGAGTCTGGCCACGATCCCGGCGGGCGTGAACCTCGTGGACACGCTGATCTCGAACCTGGAGCCGCGGTCAATGATTCCCGTCGAGAAGCTCAACGCCGACGACACGGCCACGTTCGAGGACGAGAGCCAGATCACGCACGGGCTGCCGTACGTGGCGCAGCTCGCGAAGATCGCACAGACCACCAAGGGCGTCACCACGCCGTCTTTCTCGCTGTGCGAGCTGTCGGTGATTTTCCTGTCGGACCTGCTGCTCACGCCCAGCGAGAACGTCAAGGCGAACCTGTCGCTGCTGCTGCATCTTGCGTTTGTGCTGCTCGACGACCAGCTCGCGATCGTCCAGGACCAGGCGTGCGCAATGCTGATCCACCTGCTGCACCAGTACGGCGACGACGAGGCGGGCCAGTGCAAGCGCATCATCGACTCGCTGCGCAGCTACGACCGCCAGAAGACGTTCTGGACGCACGGCGACCTGGGCGGCGACAAGAACGGCAGCCGCATCCCGGAGAACATGGACGCGCTCGTGCGCAACGTGATGCACGTGTTCGAGAAGGACTACCCGGGCATCCAGCAGGACTGGAGCCGCACCGCGCTGGCGTGGGCCACGTCGTGCAAGGTGATGCACATTGCCGCGCGCTCGTTCCAGATCTTCCGGTGTCTGATCTCGTTCCTCGACCTCGGCATGCTGCGCGACATGCTGCTGTGTCTGGCCAACACCGTCTCGGACGAGAACCCGGGCATCCAGAGCTTCTCGATGCAGATTCTCATGACGCTCAACGCCATCACCGCAGAGCTGTACAGCGAGCAGCTGATCGACTTCCCGCAGCTGTTCTGGTCCGTCGTGGCGTGTCTCAACACCGTCCACGAAAACGAGTTCATCGAGGTGCTCTCGACGCTGTCCAAGTTCATCTCCAAGATCGACCTCGACTCCGACGAGACCGTCGAGTGTCTGATCGCCACGTTCCCGCCCAACTGGGAGGGCCGTTTCGAGGGCCTGCAGCCGCTGGTCATGATGGGGCTGCGGTCGGCGAACGCGTACGAGCCGACGATCCGGCTGCTGGACCGGCTCAACCTGCTCAAGGACAGCGCCATTCTTGGCTCGGGCCAGTACCGCATCCTGCTGGCGCTGCTGGCCAACGTCCCGCGGTTCCTGCACGCGCAGACCACCAAGCGGTTCGGCGACGACGTGGTCGACGCGGCAAACGTGCTGTGTGCGATGGCGGACGGCGCCGGCATGGGCGCGCTGAGCCGGATCCTCCACTCGCTCATCAAGAAGAAATTCCGCAACAAGGAGGACTTCATGAGCCAGGTCGTCAGCGTGATCAAACGCTACTTCTTCCCCGAGTACTCGGCGCAGACGCTGGTGTTCCTGCTGGGCCTGCTGTTCAACAACACCGCGTGGATCAAGCTCGAGATGCTCGACTTCCTCAAGCACGTGTTCAAGGCCGTCGACCTCACCGACCCCAAGTTCGTCGGGCTCGGAGCCGACCTTGTGTCGCCGCTGCTGCGGCTGCTGATGACCGACTACGTGGACCTCGCGCTCGAGGTGCTGGACGAGGCCAACAGCATCTCGGCGTCGCCGTTCGACAAGCACTATCTGATGATGAGCTCGGGCGACGCCAGCATGCGCCGCGAGTACGAAAAGGTGGCCACGCTGTTCGGCATCCCCGACGAAAGCGGCTGGTCCGTGCCGATCCCGGCCGTCAGCACCGCGCGCACCAGAAACAACATCCACTCGGTGTTCTCGACCTGCGTCGTTTCCACGTCCAAGGAGGGCGACGAGCAGCCCGAGCCGCTGGTCGAGCCCGAGTTCAACAGAGACGACTACGTCCACTACAGTCCCGCGTGGCCCGACCAGCGCGAGCAGTCGCTGCTCACGCGCCAGCAGAGCAGTCTGCAGGACGACGAGTCTGCGCAGGACCAGAACTCGCTCAGCCACATGCTGGCCACCCTCGAGAACCTCGACTCCTTCTTCACCAAGGAGAACATGGACCTGTCGGGCGCGTACGGCCACCAGTACAACGGCTCGGTCGACACGCGCTCCACGACGGCCACGTCGATGGGCCAGAGCAACTGGGGGCTGGCCCTGGACTCGCCGCAGATCGACCAGAACATGCAGTTCCCGTCCACGGCCTCGTTCAAGACGCTCATGGGCGACGCGGCCTCGAGCCCGGCCAACTTCTCGGTCTCGTCGTTCCGCAACTCTGCGCGGCTCAACATGGCCGTCCCGATGCAGCTGGGCAACAAGTCTGCGAGCGACTACTCGTCGAATCTGCAAGAAATCTCGTCTCCGCTGGGCTCGCCCATGGTTTCCGGCCAGAACCCGCCGGGCGACGAGTTCGAGGGCCTCTTCAGGTTCGAGATCCTCCGCCCGTCCAGCAAGGTCAAGAAAAGACCGTCCAAGCTCAACACGCCGCTCGTCAACAACGGCGACCCGTCCATCCCGCTGGCGAAACCGTCTCCGCGGACGTCGCGGGGCTCGCGAACCCCGCGCAGTCCCTACAGCAAGAGCATTCGCTTCAGCAGAAACTACTCCTCCACCTACAGGAAGTCCGCGCGGCTGTACGACAGCCCGTCGCGCGACAAACAGGACGCGCCCGACGCGCAGTGAGCCAGACAGCTGGTGCACGGATGTACGTTCTATACAAGATAAGATAAATGCCGTTGATTATTTTCTTTCCCCACTTTTACCTCTGGTTTTATCTGGCATGTTTACCAAGTGCACGCGCTTTAGGCCGCTCGTCAGGCCGTCTGCAAGAGCGTTCAGCTGTTCACGGCCGTCCTTGCTCGTCAAAGTGGCCAAGACCAAGTCCATTGAGGATATGCCCAACCCGAGGGATCTGCCCAGACCAGAGTCCAAAGAGCTGTTCCGGCCGGTGTACGACCCGAAGGAAAAGTACCGAGAGCAGGGTGAGCAGCTCCACGAGTTCGGCAGATACATCATGGCGTGCATGCCGAAGTTCATCCAGCAGTACTCGGTCTGGAAAGACGAGCTCATTGTGTACTGTGCTCCGTCTGGACTGGTGCCTGTGGCCACTTTTCTCAAAAACCACACCTCGAGCCAGTTCACCGCGTGCATGAACATCACTGCGGCAGATTATCCGTCGCGCAAGAATCGGTTTGACGTGGTGTACGACCTGCTGTCTGTGCGGTTTAACTCGCGGATCCGCATCAAGACGTATGCGTCGGAGATGACGCCGATCCCGAGCCTGGTGCCGTTGTACGAGGGAGCCAACTGGCTCGAAAGAGAGACGTACGACCTGTTTGGCGTGTTCTTCGAGAACCACCCGGATCTGCGCCGGATCATGACCGACTACGGCTTCGAGGGCCATCCGTTGCGCAAGGATTTCCCTACAACGGGGTACACGGAGGTCAGGTACGACTCCGAGAAACGACGCGTGGTGTACGAGCCGCTGGAGCTCACCCAGGCCTGGAGAAACTTCACTGTGGGCTCGTCGGTTTGGGAGCAGGTCGGCGCCGGCGAGGACGATACGCCAGAGAGTTTCCGGCTCCCGGAGCCGGAGCCCGACGAGGAAGTCAAGAAATAGCCGATGGCTAAACGGTCCCTATTTATTCTCATCTACATATTTATTGAAGCGTCCACATTTCATCTCAGGGCCTCGATCTCCCGCTGCAGCCCGCCCAGCTCGGTCCGTTTCTGCTCCAAAAACGACTCCAGCTGGCTCACCTGGCTCTGCACAACCTCAATGTTGGCCCGGATCGAGTGCAGGTCGCTGCCCGTTCCCAGCTCGGCCACCTGCTGCTCCTTGTACTTGAGTAGATTTTCAAACTCGTATTTGGCCAGACTCAGCTTGTCGTCGAATCCCTTGTTGTTCTTGGCGTCCTCGGCCTTTTGGATCAGCTCTTCCAGCTCCTTTAGCTCGCGTCTCAGCTTCACCTCTTCCCAGTCGGTTCCGTCTGTTGCGCTGAAATCTGTCTTGTTGTTGGCGATCCTGGAAGAGCCAGTGATCTTGCTCAAATAGCTCTCTCCAAAAGCCTGTTTTGTGCTGCTAGGCTTTCGCGGCTCCTCTGCCTGGTAATCGTTCACGTCGTAGCTCGGTGTCTCTCTGTTGAACGTGGCTCTCAGCGACGGAGGCACAGACTTTGGCACTCTCTTGCCGCTCGATCTCTGGCTCAAAATGTGCAGAAACACCAGACACTGGTCCTTGTCGATCGTCTCCGACTGCTTGGGGTTCACCAGGTTCCACGCAAACGAGATATCTGTTTCCGGAACGCCGTTGAGCGTCTTGTACAGCTCCGACAGCGACTGGAACGTAATTCTTCCAAACCTGTCTGCAGATGACGCGTAGATGTCCTCGTACCGGGCCTTATCGGATGGCGAGATGTACCAGTCGAAGTCTGAGCTCAGCATGAGCTCCTCATCGGTGTCGCTGTCGAAACCGGTGCTGTTTCCCGCCACGGCCCTGTTGGCCTGCACCAGATGCTGTTTCGAGCCGGGAATAAGCCAGTCGGGCAAGGATTTGGGCAGCTCCGACGTGTTGCCGTTGACGAGGTCAAAGATGAGCCGCATGGCTATGCAGAACTCTTCAAAGTCCAGCTGGCCGTCCACGTCGATGTCCGACAGGTCCCACACTTTTTCAAGCTGTGTCTGGTCAAGGCGCGAGTTCTTGAACACAACAGACACCTTGTCGCCGCTCAGTTTGTTGTTGACCGGCTTGAGACCGCTGAAGATCTGCCAGTACTTTTTAATCTCCCATTCTTCGAGCTTGGGCATGGTATTGTCACGGTTCCTGTTTGGCTAAGATAAAAGGGTGCTTGTACGTCCTGTTGATTGGATGGTCACAATGCTCGCAGCGGAATCAAAATCGTTAGACGGGAGTTTGTGTTGGTGTATTCCCCTATTGAATTAAATATAAATTATTAACACAGAATATTACACACAATTCGTTACTATGAAATATAAAATAAGCCCGTCCATAGAAAAAGCATTGCGCCAAACAGCACCGTCTAAATTCCCCCAGTTCAAAGAAAGAGGATGGATCTCCCACAACGACCTTGTTAGTCTCATAAGCAGTACCGATCTCGTCCTGATCAAAGATCTCTCGCCGTACTTTGATACTCCGCCGCGCACACCCAAATCGCCCGAATTTCTCAGGCAGATGGAGGAGCTCAAGGCACGACAGGAGGAATTGGAGTACCAGAAACTAGTGGGCTCGCTTCCAGGGCAGCTCGGACGCCCGTCTGTGCTCCAGGAGGCCAAGGAGGTCAAACACCAGGTGACGACGATCGTCAACGTGCTGATCAGCGTGGTTTCTGTGGCCTATGCTGTGTGGTACTGGACAGGCTCTGTCAATCTGTTTAATGACGCTACAAGAGTGCTGTTGGCTCTGTTTGCCGCCATTCTGGTGCTGGTGGCCGAAGTGGTGGTTTTCGGGGGCTATCTACGACGCGTGGACGAGGCAAAACAGCGCGAGCGGAAGAAAAAAGAAGTGCGCAAAGTGGTGGACTCTGTCACATTTACGAAAAAAACACAGTGAGGATGAAAAATATGAAAAAAAATAATTCCCATATATAATCCGCAGACTGCAAAATGTGGCGGTTGCTGTACAGCTGCGCAAGACACCAGGTTGTCGAAACTGTGCGGCCCAGAACAGCGATCCGGCTGGTCTCGTCAATTCCTCTCAAAGCAAAATGCTCCTCCTGTGGCTATAAACTCCAGAACTCCGACCCAGGCAAGCCAGGTTACACCAAATACTCGTTTGAGAACAATGAGAAAGAGAAACCTCGGGTCCGAAACCACAGCATTTCACAGGAGAGAGAACAGGCGATTGTTGAGGAGTTCCGCTCAATGATGGGGAACTTGCCGGTCAAATCGTCCGAACTGCGTGCTAAAAAAGCAGGTCAAAACGCCATGTGTCTGCGGTGCTACGACGCCTTTCACCACAACGCGTACAACCCTGATGAGCACGTGACGGTCTCTGTCGAGGAATCAATGAGCGAGATCCCCTCAAACGCCAAAATAGTACATGTCATTTCCGCACTTGACTTTCCTCTGGGTGCAAGCGCAAAAGTCCTGCAAAACAGAGATCCGAGCAAGATCCACTACGTCATCAGCAAGATGGACCTGTTCTTTAGTAGGGACCAGTACATCAACGCCGAAGGAACCCGATACTTTGCCCAAGTGCTGCAACGTCTGATAGGAGCAGACCCAACCAAGGTCCGCTGTGTGACGGCGAGAAACAGATGGGGAGTGCGCGATCTCTACTCCTGGCTACCGCAGGGCAATTTGTATTTCATTGGAGAAACAAACTCGGGCAAAAGTCTGCTGATTGAAAGTCTGTGCAGATACCACGAGTACGTGAAGAGAGAAGAAATCATGTCAACTCCTGGAGTCAGCAACTGGCCCGGATTCACCAGAGACTTCATGAAGTACACTCTGCAGAAGAGAGATACAACCCTAATAGACACCGCTGGATTCGCTCCTCCCCAAGAAGGAATCTTCAAATACATGCTTTCTGAACACATTCCTGCGCTGCCTACCATAAAAAACCCGCCTACCCAAGAGCCAAAAGACCATCGGTTGCAATCACTGAGCGTGAAGACCTCAAAGTACTTTTCAGGAGACAAGGTGTTCAGCATCGGAGGCTACTTCTATCTGCGGCCGCCTAGCGACTGTGCTTTGAGGGTTTTCCCCGGCATGTCAGGCAAGCAATTCAATCAACATTCCATCGAAAAAGCCATTCGCACCAGTCTGAACCGAGAAAATGCCGTCGCGTCCAATTTTGCAGTTAACAAGCTGGCAGTTCAGCATCTCGTGCGCCACGTGATCCCCATATTTTATGGCACTATCGATCTGGTTTTCCGTGATATTGGCTTTTTGACCATTGCTCCAACAGGAAATCCAGATTTCCAGGAGCTTTTTGAGATCTGGGTTCCAGAGGGAGTTGAAGTGGTTGTCAGGGAGCCGATCTTCAAATACATATATCCACGATTGATGCCTAAGGACCCCGATGCTCCTAGATTGTCCAAGTACAGGAAAGTCCCGGAGGACAAGCTAATCTACACCAAGATTTTCCCTGTGGACGAGCGCAAAACAAAGGCTGAACTTTTGGAGGAGTTTGATCCAGACGGGTCCATCAGAGAGCATTTCAAGTCTGCCAAGTCGCAAGACCAATACAGAAACCCCGGCTGGGTGCAGCCGGAGCTGTAATTCAAACCGGGACGATCGACGCAAATATTTCCATATAGACGAAAATACTTTTCGGCATATTTTTTTTCGTATTGTTTATATAGCTTGTTTGAGATGGCCCAGAGTACTTTGCCAGGAGCGAAGCCGGCCAATGAGACAAAACCGTCGACCTCTTTGAAAGAGTTGCTGGAGGCCTCGCGTAGTTTGCCCAAGCGACTAAATGACGTTGGAACAATCCATTTGGGACTCAATGAAATCAAACGGAAAGCTTACGAACTGCGCAAATACAACAAAAGCGACAAGGATGTGAACCCTTATACAAAAGCGCACTATCTACTTGTGGGAAGCGGTTTCACAATAGAAGAAATACAAAGCGAGCTCGATTCAATTGACTTGCGCCAGCTAGACCCGTCTCACGTGGCAAACGTTGTCAACATGGGCGACATAGACAGTTACATCAACAGTCGTAAAGACGAGAATATTTTGACAGCCATTGAACAATCACTGTCTGCAGCTGCTCGCGACTTTGACGCGTACGTCAGCAAGAACATCACCATCGATTGGGCACAGAGGAAGAAAGAGCTCCAAAATTCTCTTTCCACTTTGTTGAAGAGAACCGAGCCTAGCTCCGAGCTATCGTCTTCGCCCGAGAAGAAGGCCAAGACAGCTGACGCCAGCCTGGAAAAACAACTTATATGGAACAGCACCAAACACAAACACATTTTGTCCTCGAAACTGGAATTCACAGACGTGAAGATCCCAGAACCCAAGGCCTCGAATCCAAACCTTTCGTACGGTCTCAGACAGAAGTTTGAACTATACGCCCAAGTTATCTATGAGCTCAACGACGCAAGACAGCAAGGTCAGTCGTATCCATTGGCTACTGTTTTTGCAGATCTCTCCAAACAAGAAGTGAGTCCCAAGTCCAAGCAGCTTCACGAAACATGGCTAGTTCTGAGAGACTTTTGCGAGACAGAGGAGGCGAAATCCGGTCAGATTTTCGAGAGAAGATTCGCCAAAGGCCACTGCTCCGATTCGCTGACTGCGTTTGAGTCGCTGTCCTTGCGCAAGAGGATCGTGACACACAGCAGGAATTATTTGGAGGCCCAATTTTTGGACTACATCAACGAGCTATATTTCAAGTCAGATGCCGCTGCTCAAGATACAGTTGTGTCCAATGTCACAAAGGTCCAGAACTTCTTGGAGCTGACTCTCAAGGGGAAAAACAAAGAATGGAAGGTACCAAATCTATACTTTGTCAACGGAAACCCGATCTGGGCCACGCTATTCTACCTTTTGAGGGCAGGTTGTCTAGACGAAGCTGTCCAGCTGGTTACCCAGTCAACCGATTCTTTCCAAAAATTAGAGCGCTCTTTCCCAATGTACCTGAAAAACTACTGTCAGAGTCCAGATAGGAAACTTTCTCGTGAACTGCAGGGAAGAATTCTAAACGAGTTTAACCAATACTTTAAACATTTCAACAAAGAGATTGATCCTTTCAAATACGCCGTTTACAAGCTTATTGGAAGATGTGACTTGAGCAAGAAAAATCTGCCATCTATCACCCTTAGCATTGAAGACTGGTTGTGGTTCCATCTGTCTTTAATCCAGGAGGACGAATTCGATGAGGATGAGCTAGTTCGCGAGTTCTATACCCTGAACGATTTCCAAAAATCCGTTCTCCAATATGGAGCGGATTCGTTCAATGCTTCGGCAAATAACCCAATGTATTTGCACGCCCTGGTTCTCACAGGCCTATACGAAGTTGCTGTCAAGTACTTGTTCGAGAAGAGTGAGATTGATGCCGTTCACCTGGCTATCACTCTGGCATACTACGGACTTTTGAGGGTGCCAGAGGATAAGATAGAAGAAGAGGATAAAATGTTGACTGTCGACAACAGAGGATTCAGCTCGATTTCTTACGCTCGTTTGATAGGATATTTCACCAGCAGCTTCAAGTTTTCTGATCCAAGGGTGGCAGCGGAATATCTGTTCTGCATCTGTCTTTGTGAAGGACTGAAGCCATCTTTGAAAGAAGCACAAATCACACTTGGCAGAAACGCCATCAGAGAGTTGGTGCTCGAGACCAGGGAGTTTGTAATTCTCCTTGGTAAAATAGACAAGGATGGTACAAGGTCGCCAGGCATTATCGAACAGCGCAAGAAATTACTTTACTTAGACGACAAAGAGAGTTATCTGCACAACATCGCGGAACAGGCAGCAGTGAAGGCAGACGAAGAAGGCAGACCGTTCGACTGCATTCTGCTGTATCAATTGAGCGAGGAGTATGACATGGTTATCGATCTAGTGAACAGGGTGCTGGCAGAGTTCCTCATATCCATCGATCTCAAGACCCCTATTGACGACATATTGGGGCAGGAGCTAATCCAAGGCGAGACTAACATCGTGAAACTTGCGCAAAGACTCATGCAGATCTATTCTGCTTCACCGTCGATCTTGGAAAAGGTGTCTTTGAAGCAGCGCGAAACATGTACCGCATTGCTGGATATGGTGGAAATAAGAAGAGAATTCACCACCACGAATCCCGACTTTGCAGGCATCCTTCTCAAAATCGAGAAACTCAATGTGATCCCATGCTCTGCGACGATGGAGTTGGAGAAGATTCGGGCCAAATCTCAGGAACTAAAGACCGTCAGCGAGGCCATCACCAAGAACGTTCCAAACTTACTGGTGATCGAGATGAGTTGCATAGCCCAGCTTTTCTATGAACTCAGCCAGGGTTATGACTCAAACGTGCTCAAACTACCTCAGATCAGTGCCCAGAACGCATCAAAAGAGGACAAGCTTGTCTCGCTTAGACAAATGTCCCGAAACTGTATGATATATGCCGGAATGGTCCAGTACAAGATGCCAAGAGAAGTTTACACAACTCTGATCAATCTGGAAGTGAACATGTGATCATCCATGATGGTGTTCGTGTTCGCACTGGGCGCATTTCTTGCGCTTGTATTTCGGTTGTCTTTCGTAAGCGTTGGGCTTGGAAGATCCCTCGTGATCACTTTCATCAGAGGATGACGAAGAGGATGACGAGGACTCCGATTCCGATTCAGTCTCCTCAACCTCGTACTCGTCCTCGTTGTTAGGGTGGAAAATGCAACAGACTGACTCGTTAGCATGATACAGCAACATTAATGTACTTACTTTTAGACTTCTTCTTATTCATGAACTCGTTATCGACCACGCCTTCTTCCCATCTGACCCTGTTTCTCTGTTTCTTTTTCTGTTTTTCCTCAGCAGGATAAAGCCTCAATATATTTCGCACAGGAACGGTCTCTGTTTGTGTTGTAGTCTGCGTAGGCTGGGAAGTCTCAGAAGGCATTTTGGATTGCCTTTTTTTGTATTTACTAGAAATATTAATATCAAAAACATCCGGTGTAAGGGGGTATTCAAAAAATAATTTACAAACTAAACACTAATAGCAGGATAAAGAGATTGTCTCGAGGTCTGCGGCTTGTCCAATTCTTCCACGAGGTCGTTCAAGTAAGCGGAGATCGTGCTGATCAGCTCACGGTGCTTGTAGAATTGCGTCCATTGCTCAGAGTCCTCATAGTCAGACTCGGAGTCGGAGCCATCATAGTAGCTCGAATGATCGTCGTCATCGTCAGATGACTCGGATAACTCAACGGCAGCAAGCCTACTAACAAGCTCTGCCTCTGTGGATCTCTGTGTGGAGCTCACATTCAGCCGTCTCACGTAATCAGAGTCAGATATGTTGACGTGGGGTGTCTTGGAAGGCAGCATTGGATAGAGCTGGCCGCTACCAGCAACAGCTGGTTTTGGATGGAGTTGGTCGTAAGACATCGAGCTCGACATGTGGCTGAAGTACGACGAAGCCTCCATCAGATCCTGCTGAGTGTGGAATCCGCCGTACCTGGAGTTATGTAGCGGCGGAAGAGAGAAGTCAGCAGAAGGACGGGAGCCTGGCATCAGGTTAGTGTCGAATCCGTTCAGCTTGTGTGCGATTTCCGGGTTGTAGGCTGGCTGGAATTTCGAGCGTTTGAGGTCCTCGTAGAGGGTTGGAACGTTCCACGAAAGGTCAAACTTGCGCTTTCTGTTCTCGATCGGCTGAGAAGCGGGAGGTGGAGGAAGAGCGTATGGGTGAGGGAGAGGAGCGTGGTCGTAGACAGGATAGCCGTAAATCCAGTTTGTTCTCGAATAGTCGTTGAATTGCTTCTCGCGCTTGGCAGCATTCTTCTTCGAGTCATCAAAGTGGGTCTTAGTGTGTTTCTTGAGGTCCTGGGGCCTCTTGAATTTCTTGGAACACAGATTACAGGCAAAAGGCTTCAAAGGAATGTGCACTCTGACGTGGGATGTGATATGGTCACGCTTGACAGTGACCACGCGACAACCGTCCCATTGGCAGCTGAGCTCCAGATTCTTGTTCGACTTCCTGCCCACATGGAAGTCGCAAACGTGCTGGTAAAGGGTCTTCGCATCTTCACAGAATTTGGTGCACCCTTTCCACTTACACTGCAGAGGACCCTCGTCTCCTTCCTTCTCACCTCTCGCTGGTGCAAAAGATTGCGTTGGAAGCGACAACGATGGTAGTTGGGCAACCTGAGGGCCGTGAGAAACTTGAGAGACCTGAGAAACCGGAACCTGGGAGATTTGAGGCACCTGTGGCCTGAAAGTTGGGTAGAGGTATCTTGACTGCGAGTCGAACGGATGGCAGGCAGCATCCAGGGCAGAAATATTAGGTAGCATAGTTCCCAAAGTAGAGTTGTTCGTGGTGTTGACATTCTGCTTGATGTGGGGAGAGTTTGTGCTCTGCATACCGGGCGGAGAGTCAGGGTCTGAGGATATCTCTGTGTAGGACGAGATGGAACCTATCGGAGAACCGGTGGACTCCGTAGAGTGCGACTTTCTTGAAGCTCTGTCCTCACCCTGATGAGAGTGGTCAGAGTCGGCGTTCAGGTACGCCACAGGGTGGACGTTCAGCGTGGACTTGCTCATAGCAAAAACAATCAAAAAAATATGACGATCAAAAAAGTAGGCGAAGCAAAGCTAATTTATAATTAAAAGGATTTCTTGGCATAAATTTAATTGAGAGTTATACATATTTATGAGTTGGGAAAGGCTGAAACGACGAACCATGCTAATTAAAAGAGTGACATGAGCCCTCTTGTGCTTGCCCAGACCCAACTTTATTGTGCCGCGACCAGCTTTTCAATTAATAACCTGCTCTTTTCTCCATGGGGCTGTAAATGGACGACACCTCACACCTATTAGGCGTCAGGGTTGGCTACCCGAAGCACTTTCCTGCTATAATCGACCTGATCACTCAGGCTTCGAGTAGAGTAATTATTATTATTGTAGAGTTCACTGTGTGGGTCCAGTCTCTGGTCGACCATCACCATGTCTGAGAGTGGGGTTGGCCGCTGGACAGCGGTGGGGGCCGAGTTTGATTTGCGGTGCAGGGAAAACACTGAAGCTCTTTTGGCTGAAGCAGACGGCGGCGGACTCGACGGTGTTGGAGTGTTTGGCAACGTGCCGATGATGACGGGCTTTTCAAAACTTTCTGTATCTGATTCAATGGCGATTGGTCCTTTATGCTTGTTCAAATACATTTTTCTGAGAATGAATGTCAACAACAGTATCAGAGCGAGAGATACGATGCCAACCACGGAAAATACTGCAGCGACTTTTCCTTTGTGGTCGAAGAACGACGAGCTATTTTTGCTTGAGTCAGTAGCTGTGCTGGACGGCGAGCTTTTGTTAATCTCGGTGGCTGACGATGCTGGGGTGTAGGTGATGGTTGTTTTGATCATCGTGGTTACAAGAGCTGTGGAGATGCCCGATCCTTGTGAAGAGCTGAGATACGATGAGGTGGAAAGCGCAAGCGTTTGTGACGAGGACGAAGAGGTGGACGATAAGGCAGCAGACGACGGTATAGAGGTAGCTGAGGATGCTTCTGACGATGTGGGGTTAGCAGATGTAGACGTTGTGGAGGAGGAGACCGAAGAGGACGAGGCAGTCGAAGAAGACGATGGAGAGGCCGAAGACGAGGAGGTAGAGGTGGACGAATGTGTGGTCGACGACGTGGAGGAGGAAGAGGAGGAGGATGTGGCGGATGTTGACGACGATGACGAGTCCGTGGTGGCGGAGGCCTCTTGTATTTCAGACGAGGTTGAGTCAGAATTTGAGTCCGCATATGTGGAATCCGAGGACGGTGTTTCACTTGAAACGGTTTCGGAGGAGGACGACGCTTGAGTGTTCGCAGTTGAGCTTGAGGTGCTACGATCAGCAGTGCTTGATTGGTCGGCAGAGGAGCTCGAAGACCCCGAATCATCAGAGGTGTCCCCGACCTTGATGTATCCGTAGTAGCCATCTCCTCCGCAATCCTCGTATCCGTAGCCAGGACAAGTAGTGTCGCAGTTGTCCAAGTCACTGGTGTCGTCTGGGGCCGTGTTGGAGCACCAGCAGTCTTCTCCCTGGACAATGGCGTAGCGGTATTCTTTACAAAAGTCGGAACAATATCCATTTGACATCCAGATGTTATTAGTAGTCACCGATCCTGTATTTTCCTTAGAGCATAGCGCCTGCTCCAAGGCAGAGCCTAAGGACACCAGGAAGAACCAGATCAACATGATGAAGCGTGTTGACCCGAAAAGTTTGCTAGTCAGCATATGTCACGGGCTTTTGAGAAAGGAAGGCCTATTCTATTATTGAAAAATATTCTAAATCATCCATGCATACTGCGATCAACAACATTTCCCAATCCGGAACGCAGCTTCCTAATAAAAGAACTCGGAAGAATTCTTATGGAAATTTGCAAATTCCGTTTACTTTACAAGAGTGGCTGCATCGAGCAGCGTTGGACACAGAGCGGTTGGGAGCTGTCCTAAAGTGGAACACATGTGCCCATTTTTTTTCGGCATTTTTTTTTTTATTCCATTCAAATGATGATACATTTAATACACAGATGAAAGAAAAGAAAGCACCCGGACCCATTGCGTCCTTCATTTGAGCGCCTTCTTGAGCTTGGCAAAGAACCCAGTCTTCTTCTTTGGCGACGAAGAGTTTGCGGTCTTTTGTTCAGCCTTGGCAGGTGGTGCAGATTTTGCAGGTGTCTCAGCTGCAGTGGTCTCTTTTTCAGATTCAGGAGTCTGCTCAGCTTCGTCCTTCTTGATCTTGGAGACCACCCGCTTGACGTACTTGGTCTTCTTGGCGCCCGTCTCAGAAGGCTCGCTCGCAGCGGTCTCTGCTGTATCTTGGGTGCTTGGGTTAGTAGCCTCGTCTGCAACGGCCGTCTCGGTCTGAGAAGTGGTTGGTTCCGAAGGCGCGTTCAGCGTCTTTGGGTTCACGTCTCTAACGTCGTTCAGGGCCGATATCGACTGAGGGTCCTCTGGAATAACAACCCCAGGTCCCGAAGCCAGTGCAGCTGCACTGGCTTCGGGGGCTCCTGTAGCATTGGTGGAGCCCGCAGTCCCGGAAACTTTTGACTGCTCTGCAGGATCGAGAGTCTTGGCAGCCTCAGGTGACTTGGTGGCGGTGGTAGTTTCAGCAGGCGCACTCTTAGTCGAGCCAGAAGGCTCGTTGAGCGTCTTCGGGTCAACGTCTCTCACCTCCGAGAAAGCAGAGATCGAGTGGGGGTTGGCTGGCACCACTACGCCCGGCTCTCCCAGCGTCACCTGTTGTCCTTCGGTCGAAGGAAGGACAGTAGGCTTGTACTCTGAACCGCCTGTCTCAGCCTTGCTCTTCGGCAAAGAAGCATTGCCACCAGCCAATGGCACTGCCATGCCTCCTGCCTCGGGAATTCTTGTAGAGTTGGAACCTTGAGCAGAAACAACGTCCTTTGCATATAGGACGTTGTTTTTGTTTCCTAGCTCATCGGTCTCGACTTTGTAATCCTCGCTTGTGATCCATTTGCCGTCCACAACAAACTTGAAGGCCACTTTCTCAGTGTCATTAGGAAATGGGAACGACAGAGAGAAGGAGCCATCACGCTGCTTGATAAGAGGCAACGACTGAGACCAGTTATCAAAGGACCCTGTCAAGATGACAGATTCTGGACCGGAGGGCCTACAATGTTAGCACGACTGTACTCTGGTATCGACGATTATACTCACCAAGTGAACTCGTGGTATGACATTGTAGATTATATTTATTTAATCGCGCCTTTAATTATATTGTGCTGCTCACTTGCTATTAGTTTATAGACAATATAATTTTTTTTGCCCCACCACTTTTTTAACCTGTGTAAGTATATATCCCGTACTCTACATTAAAACACATCCGTTACTTTTAGCCTGGGTCTCTTCTTCATCCTTAGGCTCCTTGATGTCTTCGATCTGGTCAATCACAGCACCAAACGCCTCGTGAACATTGTAGTTATTTTTCGCAGAACACTCAAAGCACGGAACGTCGCCAAAGACCTTTGCCAGCTGTTTCAGTTCGGCCTCGGAAACCTGTCTTTGGAAATCCAGATCGCTCTTGTTGCCCACGATCACGATGGGAGGCCCATCTTCCACAGAGCTTATTCCCAGCCCATCAAGGATCTTGTCTCGCACAACAGCCAGCATGTCGAAAGACTGTCTTGAATTTATAGAATAAACTAGCATATACCCGTGAACCCCAATCAACAATTTATTGTGCAAAGTGGAAAACTCATCCTGACCAGCAGTGTCCATAATTTCGAGCGAATAATCGATTCCCTTGTACTTGACCTCCTTCTTTAGCTGATTCTCTATCGTCGGAAAGTAATGGTCATTGAAAGACTCTTCAGCAAACTGGGCAGCTAGAGAGGACTTGCCCACAGCGCGCGCGCCAACCAGTGCAATCTTCCTTTCTTTACTCATCGCTGTCCATAATACTCTAAATAGATTGAATCAAATATTTACTCAATATTTTTTTTTCCAACCGTTATGTGATTGGCAGATTATTACCTAGTTACATCTTGGCCCATTTCAAACACTCCAAAGCGGAAACCACGATCACTATTGTGACCGGCAAAGTCAGGATCGCGTACCCGTAAAATAGCACACCAACCATCTCCTTCTCGAACACCTCGTTCAGCTGGCAAATCTGCGACAGCTGGATAGCCGGAGGAGACGTGATAAGCAAGAATGAAGTGACCAAAAAAATCGGATCGTCCAGAATGCTCAATCCCACATACTTGGCGCATAGTGTGATGACAGGAAGAAGCACAATGGACGGAAGCACCATCCTCGATACAAGTGAGCCGAACACGATTTTGGAGTAGTGGGGGCTAGCAGGAGGAATGTCTTGGGATGGAGCTAAATTTGCTCCCAATACCACTAAAATCAGTGGAATTGAGACAGAACCAAGCTGCTTTATTGCCAATGCCAATGTGTTCTGTATAAATCCTTGTCTCTCGTAAAATTCGTATCTGATCTGAGGCACACTGGCGACAATGATGGCAATCAACATGGACCACAGAGGTGGATTCATTGCCGAGAGGAATTTGCTCCAGATTTTGAGTGGCAACGGCTTTTCCTCCTCTGCCGGCTGGTTCTCAGTCTCAACATCGATATTGGCGCTCTTTGAAACGCTTTCGTGAGAAGATATAGAGGAGCCTTCGCTCCACCTACCGGGATTTGGAGGCGGGTGGCTGAGCAATCTCTGTTCTTCGTCTGACTGTTCGTCGGCCGATCCGTAGCTAGACGGCCTGTGAGTCTCCAGAGATTGGCTCTCAGGATCATCATCAAGAGCAATTTCGACAGAGGGAGAGCGTCTTTTCAACAAAGTGTTGTATCCCCAGGACCATCTGAGCACTTGTCCCAACTGCTGGAAAATGAGCAAGTAAATCAGACCCCTGGAGGCGATCTGGTCCGGCGTGTCGTTTTCGATCTCGTCCCACTCAAGACCCGGCAGGGTGTATGCAAGCGCTAACGTCAGAGACACGGGCAGAGAGTTGGAGTTGCCAAAGACAGCCATTGCTGTGACAAAGTTGGCCTCGGGTTCAGACAGCCCAAGAAGAGAGGACACCCAGATGGAGGCGACGTATGAGATTCCTGTGATGAGTGCATAGAATATAGGAATGACGATGACCTCCAGCACTTTTTGGAATGATAGGGAGGAGGCCAATTTTGAAAAGATAAGGGCTGGCGTGAAGAGGTCCACATTGAGCCTGGAGATAATTTTTGTGGCTTCATTGTTGAGGAGGCCGGTTTTTGCTGCCCAGAAGCCAGCAAGACAGATGATAACAACCTCTGTGACAGCCTGGAAGGTCAAAAAAGTGATCTGCTGGTAAGATAATCCATCACTGGCGACTGTTTTGAAGTACGATTCCGCAAACATGTGAAACGGTTCAGGGCGCTCTGGATGCTCTGGAAAGCTAGCAAAGGTTGTTGACGATTCTGGAGCTCTGGATGAAGGGACTGATGATTGGGCGGTGTCAGTATGCAGGGCTAGACGGCACAAACTGTTTTGCTTAAAAACAGGGTGACTGATAAAGAAGGAATTTTAGTCTGAGAGGCGACCAATCTTGGCGCAGTTTGGTGGCAGCAAAAAATAATTACACGGCCTTGAAAACCCTTTTAACGTTGCCAACATCGTGCTCAATGTTAATTAAGACTAGAAAACCTATATAAGTAGATCGCTGATGCTCATTTTTCGCTTGATGTCTGTTTCGGAGGTCACCGGGGGCTCGGCCTTGGACTTGTACGGGATCTCGAGTGCTCTTGGGGGGTATTGGTACTGGTACTGGCTGCTGATAAGCGAGGTGGACGAAGCTAGCGGACTGATCGGAAAATTCGAAGATGAAAAGGACGACGACGTGGACGACGACGACGACGACACGGTCGACAGAATAGAGGTGTAGAACGGATTGGCGTCCAGGTTCTCTGCTGCTCTGAGGACCGAAAGTAGCCCGTCGGCTTTGGGCTTGGCGGTCTTGATCTGAAACGAGTCTGTTGCAGGACCTGCCGCGACGGACGACACGAAAAATCCAGTCTCCGGGCCCTTGTTCCGCGTGATGATGCTAGGAGACAGCGGCGGTAGCGACTTGCCGTACTCGAACTCCTGAGACCGGGAGCGCGGTTTTTTGCCGATTCTGGCGTGGGCGGAGGGCACAGAGCCCGAGGAGATGGACTTTTTGCGTCTATTGCTTCTCTTTTTCCTCAAGTCGTCGTCGTTCACCTTCAAGCGGAGCATCCCAAAGCCCTTCTCGTACGGCTTCAGACACTCGTCGACAAAGGACTCGCCAAACATGGGCACAAGGGCGTATCTGATTTTGTAGCAAAATCTGGCGGCCAGTTTGCGCGCCAGTTCGAACGGGATCCAGGTACCTTGGATCTTCAGAAACCCGCCGCGCACGCGCTTGAGGTCGGGCTCGAGCTCTGGCGACGAGTCGATCAGTTTCACGATGTCGGCCTTCGAGTTGCCTATGGCCTTCCAGAGCCCCGTGAGATGTACCAGGCCGGAAGAGTAGTCCCAGATGATCCAGGACTCGTTGATCTTGTACTCGAATACCGTCAAGTAGTTGCGCGGGTCGATGGAGGTCGAGTACTTGCGCTTTGTGATGGACGAAATGGAAGGGATAATCTCTTGTTGTTCCTTCGGGATCCGAGCCAGCACGGCCGGAGGGATCTGCCGGATAGGGTATCTGACCGGGTTTGGTGAATCGGTTTGGAGCATTTTCTCACACAGAGATAAAGCCTTCTCTAGTGGGTGAGGAGGAAAACTTGTAAATCTAGTTGCTCAAATTGTCGCAAAATAAATGCTGTTATCTCGAGGAGATAAGTATCTGCACGTAAAAAAATTGCCAGATAAGAGGAGATAAGATAAAAGGAATGACCCGTGCCGAGTGGAGGAGGGGTCTGGGCTCGTCGGTGAGTGTGCTGGGATCGTCTGCTAGTGCCAGAGATATATATAAGTGGCTATATAATTGGTGTCGGCCACAAAGTCTTTTGGTGGTGCCTCGGTCCTGATGCCACACCGCCCGAATTACTATTTTGTCATAGGTGCATGCGTGCCATAATTTTTGAGCCAGACTAGCCATTTTTATTTTCGCTCCGCCTAAAACCGAACAGCCCCGACAAATACTTGCGATCTTCGTCTTTGATTCTGCTGAACAGGTTCCGAATCACGTTTGTCCGGACAAGGCTGGAGCCGACGTGTTTGGGCTCGAAAAAATTGAATAGCTCGTCGTCGGTCCCGCGATCAAATATCTTGTAGGCAGTAGTGGCCCGGAACGCCGCCACAAACGGATTCCCAAACTGCTCGATCTCGTTCGCAAACGAGCTCAGCTGCTGGACATTTTCCAGCTTGGACATGCTGCGGAAGTTGTCGTACTTGATGCTCGAGAGCATCCCGATTAGGTAATCCTCGAAGTTGTATCGGATAAAATCGTCGCCGCCCCGGTACGACTGCGATTCCATTGGGCTGTTTGCCAGCGACAAGCTCACGTCGTCTGCGGCAAGCACCTCGTCACTCAATGAGTCGATAAAGCGGCGATCTGCGCTCGTGAGCGCCACCTTCTCCTTCAACTGCGAGCTCAGCAGTTCGACGTTTGAGTCGTCGAGATTTACCACCAGATCTGCATATCGCGTTTTCTGATGCAGCATTATGTCATTCGAGCAGCCGACCAGATACCAGCTCGTGTTCTCGTTGGTCAGATACTCGATTTGCTGCAAAGTCAGATACGGTTGGAAAAAGCCTCCCCTGCCAAATATTCGCAACGGGAGGCCCATGAAGGCCAGCATCGACTGTCTGTCGCTGCTTTTCAGTGAGGTTGGTTTCTCGACCTGTCTGGGATCGCTGCCGGTTAACGGGCTCCCGCTGTCGGAAAGATGGAGCAACAAGTTCGGTATGAGCGAAAGAAGCGAGTACTGGAAGTTGGAAAGACGGTTGAGGTTTTTCGAGTACACGAGGATGCGTTGCTCGAGCAGCAACGCTTTGTAGATGACCAACAAGTTGCGTTTGAATGTCACCACCAGCTCTTTAAGATTGAGCCCCGTGTAGAAGTCGCTTTCCTTGATGACTTTCACGTTGTCCTGGGTCACGGGGGTCTCGTACAGATCGTCGTCTTCAACCTTGAAGCCGTGCGAGTTGTAGACGGTGGCCACGTTCTCGAAAAGGGCCTTGATTATGGACTTGTCGTGGAAGTTGTGCTGGTCAAAGTAGCTCATGGTGATTATGCTTAATTTTTCCTTCAATTGGATCGGGATCGGGTATCGGGTGATCATCACGACGCTTTTTTGGATAATCGACCGCTTGAAGTCCGCAGCGTCTGCTAATGCGCTGCTGTTCAGCTGGCGCACGCACGCGCATCCAAAAAGTGTCGTGAGATCGTACTGCTTGTCTGTCTTCTCCTTGGGGAGCGGAGGACAGAGGTGATTTTTTTCGTCGTAGACAAGCGTGAAATTCGTAAATGCTTCGTCAAACAGGTGCGCGCCGTCGGGAAGCCCCTGAAAGGGCAGTTGCGGCCATATTTGCGCAAACTTGGCTGCCATCGAGGCCTGGTTGTACTCATTTGTGCGGTCGTCGAGCCAGTACTCTATCTCTGGGCCGTGGACGTGGTCGAAATCAACAATGCACAGCCCAATGACAAACGACGACTCGCCTGTGCTCGGTACCACATCGGACCACGGGTTTTCCAGATCAGGGGACATAAGACCAGATTATTTTTATTCGAAAAAAAACATTAAATTTTAACCCTAATTACCGGTTACAACTTTGCCAGCAGTTTCGACGCGGTCGAGACGTTGACTTCTCCGCCCTTTTCGTCGGCCACAAACTCGACGATTCCGCTGCGGTTGACAATCAGAGCCAGTCTGCTGGATCTCGTTCCGAGGCCCAGGTCTCCCAAATCAATAGGAGATCCCAGCTTCTTGGACAGGTCGAGATACGGGTCTGACACGAAAACGATCTTACTGGAAGTAGCCCCCAATTTTTCTCTCCAGGCACGAAGCACAAACGGATCGTTCTGGGTCACAACAAGGATGAAATCGACCCCTTTTGAAGCAAAGTTCTGCACTTTCTGAATGTACTCTGGAAGGTGCTGGTTGGTGCAAGGTGGAGTGAAAGCACCAGGAACACTGACAACCACAAACTTCTTGCTCTTTGTTGCTGCCTTCAGATCAAAGGGCTTGGGCTCGCCCTCGGGGGACGAGATAAAGAGTGTGCTCACGTTAGTAGGGAATTTGTCGCCTCTCTTAACAACCATATTAAACTTGGGAGCACCGGCTTATTCAGACGACCTTATATACCGCCAGTCTCGCGTAAAATAGCCGATGGCAACTGTGGTGTGTGGGGAAACCCGCGCCCCTGTGCTGCCATGTCTGGTAGCCTACGCTTCTTTTTCTATCGACGCGACGACGACGCATGTATTCTATCTTACAATGTCAACGAACTGTTTACATAGCTCACGATAGGGCGTTCTCCGACCAACTCCACCACTTTGTCGAACCAGCCCAGCAACACTCCGCCCGACTTCTGGCCCTCTTTGATGCTCATGAGCGAGTACAGCAGTTTGACCAGTGTGTCTGTTTCGTCCATATCCAGGCTCTTCACAATGTTGGGGATCTCGCTCTGTCTCACGGAAACAAACGCGTTCAGCACCGCCTGTAGATATGTCGTCTTTAGAGCGCTGTCGGAGCCGTACGGAGGCTGCGCAACACACAGCTTGATTGCACCCAGAGCGTCGCCTCTGGACACGCTGGAGCGGATCTCTGTCACGAGCGAGTCCAATTGCTGTGCAGAATAGGCAGGCGCGTCGATCGGGTCTGGCTCGTACTGCAAATCTGGGTCGTACTGGTCGACGTCAATTCTTCTCCAATCCTCCATGATGAGTGTATGTGTTTTTTTGAGAGGTGGACTTTTTCTCAATTTCAAGGTCGATCGGCCTTTTCTGTGCATTATGTCGCTCCAGGATTATCTCAAGAAATATGTCTCTGAGGAGCCTCAGGAGCAGGACTTAGATTCGGATTTGTCCGAGACAGAGGAAGGACCCGTTGTGGTCGAGAGAAAGGTGCAGTCCAAGGGCTGGACGTCGGTAGAGACGAAACAGACAACAGGTACGCGACCCAAGCTCATGCAGGACGGCTCGCTGCCGGGTCTCAAGACGGGGGAGGACATCAAAAGGTCGATGGAGATGAAACAGCGTCAATTGGAAGAAGAAAAACGCAAGGTCCAACAGCAATATGACCCCAATAAAGTCGAAACGGTCTATAGAGATGCCACAGGACGGAGGATATCAACAGTAGAGGACCCAGACTCACAAAGGAAGGCCGATGAGGAACGCAGAAGAGAGGAAATAAAGCGTGTCAATGAGAGCGAATACACAGCAATCCAAAAGCAACAGGAACAACAACGACTGAAACAGCTAGAATCAGAGACACTGGAGAGCAGAGATCACGAAAAAAAGCAGTTTGTCAGCGACGACGACCCTGCGCTGCTGTTTGACGCAAACCTGCAGAGCCGCAAAAGAAAGCTCACCAATCTCAGCGCGACAGGCAGGAAACTATACTCAGAAACCGGGTATCCGGACAACAGGTTTGGCATACGGCCTGGTTGGCGTTGGGACGGGGTGAACCGCACCAACGGGTTCGAACAGCGGTGGTTCGAAAGACGGCAGGAACTGGAGCAAAACGAAGTTCTAAAGTACACATTACAGGAAGATATATAGCTCAGGCTTCTTCTTTCTTGGCGACCTTTGGTTTCTGCTTGACCTGAGGCTTTTTTGTAGCTTTGTTGGCCTGCTTGTTGGCCGGTTTGCTAGCAGGCCTGCCTGCAGAGTTTCGTGACTTCTGGCTGTTGAGCATACCCATGAGCTCCTGCGAGCCGTTGGTGTTGGCAGGCATAGGCACAGGTAATGGGAGTCCTGGAGGAATGCCCATCATGGAGTGAGGACCTCTCAGAGGAGCAATCGGCTGCATCACGTTACCCAGAACCGAGTTGAACACGTTCTGAGCCACTCTGTTCTTCTTAGAGACGCTTGGGAGAGCTGGGTCGGCAGAGTTCTTGGCCTCGCCCTGAGTATCGCTTTTCTTGATCACCTTTAGCAGCTCCTTCTTGTTTCTGAGTTCGTTCTCCTTTTCCTGTTTCTTCTTCAACAAGTAGCGCTTTCTGACCTCGCTCAAGTCTCCCTGAGCAGTCTTGGAGGACGCCTTTGAGTGGTAAATAAACTGTTTATCAGTCAAATTCAGCAACACAGAGGAATCCAGCGTCAGTCCTCTTTGCGTCTTCAGCCTGCCACCAAAGGTATTACCAGTCAGCAAAGGCTGGTCGAATAGAACTTGCAGCTCGACCTTGGACTCAAGCGATCTGATACCGATCACTGTTCCCTTGGAAAACAACGGAACATTTCCCGAGTCCAAGACATAGACAACACGGTCTCCAAGAGAGAAGTGCTGCTTTCTGAGCAACTGGAACGACTGCGACGGAGCCAAAACAGCGTTCCGTGGAATTCCCTTGATTCCCTTCGTATCCAGAGGCTGTGGCTTTGCCACATAGTCAATGATCTGTTGCTCGAGCTCTGCAACGCCGATTTTAGTGAAGGACTCAGACTCCAGGCTAACAGTGACAAACGTCGACTTCTTCGCCTTGAGGAACGACTGCACAGCATCCAACTTGGCCCTGAGCTTGTCCGGCTCAGCAATCTTGAAGATCTCCTTAGCGCTCGGAATAGAGGATCCCCTATGTTCCATCAAGGCCTTGAAAACATCAGGGAATTTTTTTATATACTCTTGGATCAGACTGATTGCCAAATCGCTGTATTCCCAGTATCTATCGTTTCTTCTTGTGTACCCTAAAACTTTCATCTTCTTACCCTCAAACTTCAGTGGAAGGCCAATGTCGTATCTTCTTCCACCAGGTCCTTCAACCGCATACGAAGAGGTCAGTTTGGACAGGAACAGAGGGGAGAACTTCAGGATTTTTGCAACAGTCGACGACGGATGGTATCTGATAGTTTTCTTCTCGTGCTGTGCTCTCAAAATACCAAAATTAGGCTCTGCCTTCTTGGAGATCTTCGACACTTTTAGTGTGAGCTTGTTGTTCTCGTGATCGATAACGTCTGCCGGAGCACCGTATGCAAAGGCACCAAGGAAAACAACCGTCGAGTTCTTCGGGAATTCCTCTTCTATAGGAACAGGAGGTCTCGCCTCAAATCTCGCATCCTTGTTGATCACTTCATCCACTATCAATTGAATAGGATAGCATTCCATCTCCTTAGCATATGTTTTCACAAAAGCTCCGTGTTCGTTTCGGATCAGTCCATTCACAGCTCTAACATAGACCAATCCTTCAATAGGATTCTTTGTGGAGGAGCTTTTTGCGCTATTTTCAGACTCTTCATCAGATTCTGCAGCTTGGAATCGAACACCCTTATTAGTCTGTAATTTATGGTACAAGAATGATCTGGTTTTTTCAAACTCGTCTCTTTCAAATGACTCCAAAGGAGACGAGACAACCTTCGGCACAGATCCCATTTTCAGTTTCTCGTATCTCATGAGGTTGTCAGTCACGTAGACAACCTTTGCCTCCCTCAAAAACGGCCATTTAGTGTAGACAATCTGTCCAACGTACTCCTTGGCGAATTGTTCCACAGTCAGGCTGCTATGCAGATTTTCCAGCGTCAGCATCAACGTCATGGCTTTAGATGGCTGTTGGAACACCACAACATTGGCATATTCAAGGTTGTATTGACATGGGATGGTTTTCAGTGACGGGAAGCCAGCCAATGCTTCTCTACCAAATTTGGCACCCTTGCACAAGCCAAAGTTAATTTTCAGCCCTTCAAGTGAAGGAAGGTGGAACTCGGTCTCGGTGCAGTGAGATTCAAAGTCACTGAACGACGCAGGCAAAGGAGATTTGATTAGGTGCTTGATTTGGGGATTGAAATGGAACTGCAAATCGGTACCAAATGAGTTTCTTAGTTTTTCTTCAGGGCTCAATTTAGAGTCGAACGGAGCCATCGCTTCTATCAGTCTTTTCTCATCCACAAAAGATAAAAGCACAACTGCCTCCCATGGCGCCTTCTTACCATTCATGTCAACTTCACAGTCATCTGGATAGAAGTCTATGATTGGGGAGTTGGAGTCCGTCATCAGTGGTCTGTAGACAGTTGGAATCAGTTCTTTAGACCTGGCAGGCAAAACAGCCATCAGCTGCTGGAAAGGCTTGAATGGATGGCCCTTTTCAAAATTGATCTTCACATTCAAGCCTTTGCTAACATCAGAAATGCGCGGAGCATAGTGGTACCTGTAATACCAAGGCCAAGACGATATTCCTTTATAGTAGTAGTTCAACACCCATTGCAATCCCTCAATGTAATTCTCAGCCATGTCTCTGATCTTGTCCTCGTCATTCAATGAGAACCCGACCTTTTTTTTATAATATTCGTTTTTCCATTTGACGAATCTAGCATCGTAAAGGTCTTTTTGTGACTCTAGCGTTTCTTCGTCTTCAACAACGATGGAGCTCTGATACTTCTTGATCACTTTTCTAATTCCTTCCACTCTTTCATTAAATTCCTCGTCAGTCTCATCAGGATTGATGCCATCGACATCCAATCTGGCGGTGTATGTGTCTTGAGACTTGCTGTGGATGACCACAACACCAAGCTCAAACAAGAATTTTGCAATGACGTCTCTGTTGATTTCACTTTCAAACACATCACGTGGAAGAGGAAGTTCAGGAACTTTGGACTCATCTTCTAGCATGGCTTTGACATCGAATCTTTCTGAATAGACGCGATATATCCACTCTCTAACAAGGCCAATGAACTTTTTCTGCTGTTTGAGCAAAAGCTCTTTACCCTGTCTCAGTCTCTTCTTCATTCCTTGCTTCGAAATATTGTCAAGCTGCTTGTTAAACCATTCGACGTCAACTTCACCTTTTTCGAAGTTCTCCAGCTCAAAAACGGACAGATACTCCAGCCACTTTCCAAGCCTCTGGAGATTGATGGTTCCAAACTCATTAATGTATCCGTCCATGTCTCTGATGGCTTCCTTAAAAGTCTCAATCAAGAGCGGGAACGCACCCTTGTTCAGATGCAAATCCGGCAAGTTCGGCAAAAAGTCGTTTCCTATCACATACATGATGAGAATGAAGTCGTCAATGATACGCTCAAAATCGTACTCGAACGAAAGCTGGTCTTGCAGGTCCTGGAATTCCAGCTCCATGTATTCTCTGACCAGCGAGATATGGAGCAAGAAGAATGTCTGCTGCGTAAGGTCGTCGTCTGAGTGAGAGTTAGCCTTTGGACCAAAGGTCACTTCCTCTCTCAGCAAAGCAAAGTGCGGTTCGTGAGCGACAAGGCCCAGCATGATCAGATCGGCATCCAAACCGTAGACACAATGTCTGGTGTTGGGATCGTATCCGGGCTGAGCTTTCTGCGTTCTGATAAAGTCCATGATCTTGTGCTCTCCTTCACCGGGCACCTCGTGGCCAGACAGAATGATACGCATATTCTGCCATCTCGAATCCGAGGAAGCTTTCTGGTTGATGTAGAATTTCAAGTTCTGGGTCAATTTGGCCATGAACTCTGTACCAGGAGTAATTGCGTTGGAGTCAAAAGGGGGCTCCTTAGGAATCTCTTTTCCTTCTTTGATAGCTTTCTCCAAATTTTGCTCGGCCTCAATCGCACTTCGGAACCGTCTAGCACGCTGCTGGTTCATTTTTGCTCTAGGAGCAACTCCATCGATAGCCATGTAGAACACTTTCTGAGGCTTGATGATGTTGAACAGATGGTCGATGTAGGCGAAGATGGCACCAAACATTTGATCGTCTGTCATTCTGAGCAATGAACTGTCGTTGGTATGCGTGCAGGTATGCAAGATGGAGTTCATATCCAGGTAGAGGTTGTCAAACTCTGGAACGGGAGTCGACCCATCAATTTCATTCGATATCAAAGGCCATCTCTCAGAGATGAACCGGAAGAATTTTGGGATACCTGCTGTTAGAGTAGAGTGCAAAAGCCTAATACTTACCCATTTTGAATTCGTGATAAAAAGCGTGTTTAGCTTGTCTTTTTTATTTAAATTCAACACTGAAAATCTGTGGCAATGTGAGCTTACCCGGAGAAAATATTCACTGAAAATAAAATACGAATATAATCCAGGCATTACAAATGTTTGGCAACACAGCAGGCGCCTCGTCGACGGGCGGAACAGGCTTTTCTTTTGGAGGCTCCAATGCCTCGAAGCCTACATTCTCCTTCGGGAACACTCAAAATAGTGCTCCAGCTGGGTCACAGCCCAACTCCACAGGTACTCTGTTTGGGGCCAATAACAACAATACAACGGGCTCCACAAACCTCTTTGGAGCCAATTCGAATACAAACAATGTGTCAACGGGATTTGGAAACACAAACACCTCGACTTCTGGAGGATTGTTTGGAAATAACACCACCTCTGGCGGGTTATTTGGCCAAAACAATACATCCACCGCATCAAAACCAGCAATCTCGTTTGGCAATACTGCAAACAATTCCAATCAATCAGGGACCTCCGGAAACACAGGCTTCTCGTTTGGAGGAACATCGAATACTCAAAACAATACGCAAACGGGCACCCAACCAGGAAGTCTTTTCGGATCCTCCAGCACTTCTGCTCCTTCCACAAATACCGGATTCTCTTTTGGAGGTGCCAACAATTCAGCCAATAATACATCCAATACTTCAACCAGTCTATTTGGAAACAAATCTGGAGGGCTGTTTGGACAGCCGTCT